>NW_024424452.1:1096233-1104697 GCF_017311325.1 Ursus maritimus | reverse complement strand
TGCAGACCTGCCTTCTGCTCCAGGCTCCTGTTCTGGCCCCACACCTGGGCCAGAACCAGCCCAGGATGCCAACCCGCTTTCCCCACGAGGATATTAAGGTTCAAGAAGTGAGGTGACTTGCCCAAGGCCACACAGCCGGCCGGCGTCCCAGCTGGGGTGTGCATGGAGCTGTGCGTGACTGGGCCCCCCGTGACATGTGGGGGTATGGGAGAGTTGGGACAGCAGAGGCCTGGGGGCTGCGGGAGGAGGCCGGGCAGAGGGACTTGCCCAAGGTCATGCTTATCAGGGGCACTGCTGAGCCAGGCCAGCTGCTGTACCCCCCCCCCGCCCACCTCAGGGTCTCCCTCTGCACAGCCTCCCTCTCCCCACACCCAGGTGCCACGAGTGCAGGGCCTGCCACGTGCTGGGCAGAGGCTTTCCACAGCAGCAGGCTCCGCGGCACCCAGGCTGCCACCATCTGCCCCTGGCAGCCCCTAATCCCCAGAGATGCCTCTCCTCGGGGAGGGACACTAGAGATGGGGGGCGGGGGGTGGAGCCGTGGTGGACAGAGGCCCTCAAATTCCCCATCAGGGACAGCCACAGGTGCAGGGAGGGGCCCGTGGGGGCCTGGCAGGGGGAGAGAGTAGGTGAACCCCGAATCTCTGCACCAGCCCAGTCCCTGCTGGATTCCTGGAACAGCACTGTTGGGGGGGGCAGACCCTGAGAAAGTACACCAGCTCCCCCCCTCTGCTGCACAGACGGGGAGACTGAGGCTGCTCAGAGAAGAGCAGCTGGGCAAGCAGGGGCCCTGCTTCCCAGCCCCGCCCAGGACATGACCCTCCACCCACCGGCTCCCCACTCCCTAGTCTCTGACATCCTGACAGTCCTCGGCCTCGCCCCCCATTCCTGCTCGTGCGGGGTGCGGGCACCGGCGCACCCTGCCCGGACGCTCCTAGATACACGTGCGTCTGTGCGCCTCACTTGTGAAACGGGTGTCAGCACGCCTACTGCAAAGCGGTGCGAGGGTCACACCGGTTCACAGCCGTAAACAACTTAATTACCAGGTAACAAACCCATCTCGATTTGCCGGTCCTTGCGGAGTGCACGCTGTGCACCCAGGCTGCGGGGCTCAAAGCCCACTCCTCCTGTCTCCACCCGGTCTGCTCACCTGTAAGATGATAGGACGCATTGAGAGCACTGATCGTCCTCCGGTATGCGTCTGTGCCCACTGCAGGCTGGACCCTAAGCCGAGACCAGGCCGCCTGCCTCACGGGAGAACCATAGGTCAGGGTTCCCGAAGCCTGCCTCCCGGGGTGCACCCCAAGGACGGGGGGGGCCGCGGGCAGATGGGCGGGCCTGGTGGGAGGGGCGGGCTTGGGACAGATGGGCGGCTCCTGGCGGAGCCTCGGGGCGGGGCCCGGCGGGGAAGGGCGGGATCTCGCGTCAGCCTCGCGGCCTCCTTGTGGCCCGGAGCACGGTCGGCAGGGTGGCGCTGCGGCGTTTCCTGGCCTCGCGGGGCAGGTACCGAACATGATGTGCCCCCGCGCACAGATCCCCTGAGCACTGGGTTGCATGCACACGTAAGCCACGTGCCTGCGCACCCATTACACACATGCACACACGGGGGTAGACCTTCGCTGCCCACTGGTCACGCTGCTTCCCTTACCGGAACCTGGGCTCCACCCTGAATGCTAGCTGGTGCAGGCTGTCTGCAAGCCTCCTGCCGGGTCCACAAGCCTGCTCCACCCTGCAGCTCCAGGGCCTGGAGCCTTCCCCTACCTGCCCCTCAGCAGACCTGGCCTCCAGTTTTCTCTATTCACGGTACTCAGAGTCTGGGGGACATCAAGGCCAGGGGCAAGTCCTCTCCCCAACTTGCAGATGGGCAGAGTGAAGCCCAGAGCACATCCCTCCAACCTGGAGCGAGCAGCTCTATTTGGCTGCGCTGGGGGGCAGGTAGGCCCTGAGCTGGGGTGGAGGCTGGAGTGGGCATTGTCCTCCCACGTGCACACCACAGAGCCCAGCCAGCTGCAGCAGTGATGGTGGCAGCTCAGGGCTGCCCCTACTGCATGCCTGCACAGGGCAGGAGCTGATGGGCAAATCTCAGTACCATAAGGTTCTCACCAACCTGCCTGCTGGGTCCTGTTATCTCCCGGGGAAGTAACCGAGGGTGCAGAGGGGCAGACCTTGCCAAGGTCACTGGCAGATGGGGCCAGGACCCCAGGTCCGGGGCTCCCAAAGCCGCCCTCCAGCTGAAGGACACTTATTTCCAGCCTTGGCCTCCTGGTCCTGTCTGAGCATTAAGTGAATTCCTTAAAAGGGAGCCCAGCTGTGGCCTGCAGGGTCAGGAAGGCCCAGCCCAGCCGCCAGCCCACTGTGTGTCTTGGACAAGGCCCCAACCTCTCAGTTTTCCCATCTGTCCAGGGGGGATGACAGTTTTCACCTGGGCCAGCCCGGGAGTCTGCACTGCAGGCCTGTGTCATCTGCCCGCCCAAGTCCAGGTCCCGCCCTCCCAGTGGTGCCTTTCTCCGGTACCTGACAGCTACTTGAAGGCAGCCCTGAGGTCCCACCTTAAGGCACACGCCCTCGGGGAGCACCAAGGCCTCAGTTTCCTCATCTGTGCACAAGCACTTACAGGGGAGACACAACACTCCTGAGACAGGTCGCTCGCCCCGGGGGGACTAGCTCGTGGGGGCGGTGCACGCGTGTGCACATGTGTGTACACACATGTGTGTACATCCAGAAAACTGCTGTGGTCAGCACCCCCAGAGAGGATGCGGGGCGCCCGCACACGGGGGCGAGCGGCAGGCGGCAAGGCCGGGCGCCCTAGCAGAAAAGAACAGCCGAGCAGCCCCCGCCCACAGCCCCCGGATTCTCCGTAAGCACAGTTTATCTGTGCAGGTCAACAGCTTGCGTCGTCTGCTCCGCGGAGTTGTTTGAACACCCCGGATACGCCGAGAACACGCCTTAATTAGATTCTGCAGAACCCTGACACACAAACAAAAGATATTAATATCAAGCCACGCAGCATCCAGCAGCTTACACAGATCAGAGAACGTTTTGGGTGCAAAGAGGTTGTGCGTGTGACAGGTTGTTACTTCACAAGTTGGGGACGTGGGCACGTGACAGGCCTGTGGGGGGGAGGGGAGGGGGCTGGGGGGCAGGCGCAGAGCGGGGCCCCCTGGGGAGGGCGCAGGGCAGTGGTGTCATTGTTACCGCTGCCGGTCTCGGGAGCACCCGTGAGAGCCACCCAGAGCCGGTCAGGCTCCCGCTCCCTGCCATGGCCTGTGTTCCTTCTCTCTCTCTTTGTATTTTATAGCTTAAAACTTCTGAGAAAAATAACAGCTTTACTGAGATAAAAGTCACATAAGCTATGGGTTGAACTGTGCCTCCAAAGAGAGGCGCTGAGGTGCTAACCTCTGGTACCTGAGAATGTGGCCTTATTGGAAGTAGGGTGTGTGCAGAGGTAATCAGACAAGATGAGGTCATTGGGACGACAGGTGTCCTTGTAGGAAGAGAAGGCCACGTGAAGACGGGCAGGGGGAGGAGGGATGTGGCCACAAGCTAAGGATCACCCAGCATTGTCACGGCCCCAGGAGCCGAATCCAGAAGGCTCCTCCCCCACAGTGTTTGAAGGGAGCACGCCCTGCCGCCACCTGGATCCCAGACTGGGGGCCCCCAGGGCTGTGAGACCACACATTCCTGCTGTTCCACATCCCCTGGTTTGTGGCGCTTTGTCACCGCAGCCCTAGGAAATTCAGGCAAGACGGCACCCCGTTCTTGCGGCTAAAGCGCGCCCGCGTGTTTTTAGCGTGCTCACAGAGCTGCACCACCATCCCCACTGATTTGAGAGCACTTTCGTCACCCCAGAAGAAACCCCGAAACTATTAGCAGCCACTCCCCTGCTACCGCCCTGGGCCCGTCATTTCTCCGTGCGGTACATCTCACATAAAGGACAGACAGGGAAACAGAGGCCTGGGGAGGGGCTGGGTCTTGTCCAAGCTCACCCAGAGAGTGAGCGCTTACTGGGCACCTGCTAGGCACCAATGCACCACAGATAGGGCCTTGTGGGACCCTGATGCAGACCGGGAGCCTAGTGTCCACCCCCACATGCGATCCACTGGTGAGCTCCTTCCTCTCTCTGCCAACCCCAAGGATGCTGAGGTCACCCTGGCCGGGCCCAATTCCCTGGGTGACCTCAAGCAAGTGGCTTCCATCACTGGGCCTCAGTGTCCTCAGCTATACGCCGGGGTCGGCACTCCCATCCAGGCCCCAACTGTGGTGTCCACAAAGCTGGGGGAGGAGGCTGAGCACCCTCTGGCAGGACACGGTCGTCGCATGGGCTGCTGGCATCCATTTGATTCCCTTTGTATTTACTGTGCTTTCTTATCGCCTCCATGTTTGATGTTCTGATATCTGGGCCATGCTGATCCTGGAGGGACTGCCCCTCCCTGATTAGCAGAGTCCCAGAGAGGAGAGCATACTTTCCAAATGCAAACCAGCCCATGCAGCCCTCCTCTGGGGAGCCCTCACCTCCTAGGCCCTATCTGTCTGCTCTAATCACCCCAGACACCAGGAATGGCCCCCACATCCCAGAACCCGCTGAGATCATTCACACTAGCCAGTCCTAGGCTTGTCCACCCTGTCCCAGGTTTCCCACCCCCACCTCCTGTCCTGAGTGTGTGTGGCCTGCTGTTTCCAGGGACTATGAGGATAACCCAGACCCTTCCTTCATGACACTCCTTTCCATGTCTGTGTGTCTTTCTGCACCTGATTAAAGCCAACCCCCCTCCCCCGAATATTAGGTGCCTGTGCTTTGGGCCCAGAGGACACTCCACTGTGCCTGGACACTGAGTTCTCTGAGTGCAACATGGGCAGCATGCTGAGAACTTTCCAGGCCTTGTTCTCTAAACCTCACACCAGCATGTTGAAGTGAGAAAATGGAGGGTCAGAGAGGTTAGGCCACTTACACCGGGTCACACAGCAAGCCCATGGTGCAGCAGCAGGTGGACCCTGTGAGGGATGGATTCCAAGGCTCCCATCCCCCACAGGTGAGGTGGCTTGGGTGGTGTGGGGCCCCCCTCCTCCTCCCAGGGGCACTGAGGCTAGTTCTGAGGAGTGGGTGGCCCAGTTGTTGGGAAAGGGAAAACATGATTGTTTAAGAAAAACTGCCTCTGATGGATTCAATTATATGTAATTTATATAATGGCTGCTGGAGTTTCCAGCCAAAAAATAATAATAATAATCGCATGACTTTGCTTCCTGGGCCCCAGAGACAAATTAAAATAATGTAAAGTGAGTTCCTAATTGGTGTGGGCGGCAGGGCCTGGGCAGCCTCCAGGTGTGTGCCTGACACAGCACCAGCCTGCTCCCTGGCCGCGCCGCACACACGCACCTGTCTGTGAGCACCGGGCTGCACATGGAATCCCCCAGCTCATGCGCTGGCCACGCCCCGAGTCAGAAGAGGGAGACCAAGGGGTGACCACCGAGAGGAGAGCCAGTCAAGGATGCCCTTCCCACCCTGCTGTCCCCGCCCCCAGCCGGCCTCTGGGACTCCCCCCTCCTCAGGGACTGGAAAACTCATTGGAGAACTTGCCTGAGCAAAACAGCCCTTTTCTCCTGCTGGGAGATGAAGTCCTGTAGAGACATCCACAGGTGGTGGCTGGGCAGCGAGGAGAGGAAGCAGAGCCCCTATGCGACCCTGACCAACGACCCTCAGCCTCACTCGCCCTACCTGTAACACGGGGCAGGCACCCAGCCTGGGAACTGGGACCTGGGGTGGGCGCAGCCCTGCCCACCCTCCCGAGAGCTGCACGAGGCCACATCTGTGGGCCTGCGGCTTGGTTGACCCTGAAGACCCTGACCCTTTTCCTTCCTTGAAAGCATGCTTGCAAACCCCCATTCTGTGGGTTTGAAATCGCAGCCCCCAGAGGGGGGGGTGTTGGTGACTGCCTGGCATTCGGGGGTGGAGTTGGGGGCGGGTTCCCCGTAACAGCAGGCTGGGGGTCTGACCAACAGCCCGCCCCCTCCCTGCAGGATTATGCAGCTGCATATGCTCACGGGCATGTGGGAGCCAAGCCCTTAGGGACCCCAGCCCCCGATGTCTCCTCAAGCAGCAGCCCCTAGCTTTCCAGCTGGAGAACATGCCCCCAACTCCCCTCCCCCACCCCACCCATTAATCTACACCCCACTCCCTGCAAAGCCACGGCCCTGGGACTCTCCTGTGCCCCTGCGGGGTGCTGTGGGGCCCCAGCGCCCTGTGCTTACACCATTAGTGCACTTGTCACGGGGCTGCCACTGCTCCTCCCCGTCCCACAGCCCAGGAGCTCTGCAAGGCCAGCGATGGCCATCTGCGGGCCCTAGGGGCTTGTTGCCCACCATGAGGGGCACAGCTTACAGCCAAGGGTTAATGAGGCTGCACAGCCTTGTTTCCAGTATGGAACAGGGACGGAAATGGGTATATTTTAAATGAATCAATCAGTTGAAAAACAGACCAGTGGACGAATGAAGAGGGCAGGACAGAGAGGGAGAGGAGGCCTGTGCTCCCCAGCCCCAACCCTCATCTGTGGTTCTCCCAGGGACCCCCACCCCCCTGCCCTGCTCTGGGGAAAGCCATTCTCCATGGGGGCTGGGCACCCCAGGAGGCTGGACTGGAGGGGCCAGATCGATCAGCTCCTTCCTTCTCTCCCTGAATCAATCACCCTGATCTGAAATGAACAAAAAGCATCCTTGACTTAGGAATCTAAACTCATCGCTCTCAAAGGTGGGAGGGTGGGACCGGGGTCTAGGCCCACTGCCTGCTGGCCCCGCGTGTGCCCCTGAGTGCTGGTCCCGACTGTGTACAGTTCCGGGCCTGTTCCTTGCCCTGGGGTTCTGGGTCATGGGCTGTCACGCAGGGCCTGGCTAGGCCAATCGTGCCCCCGTGTTATAGATGGGCCCACAGAGGTACAGGCCTCCCAGGGGATGACACGGCCTGGAAGTCACACTGGGGATCCCGCCACTCTTGGATCCTGGATCCTGGATCTGCACATGGGGGGCTGGTCTTCGGAGAGGGTGCTGGGGGAGTCGGTCCCCCCAGATCACCTCTGTTTCCTCCCTCACCTCCTCTGGTCACTGGTCCCTCCTCCCCTGCACCTGCGGGGTGCCCTCCACGCCTGGGACCCCGCCATCCATCTGGCCCCGGTCTCCCCCTTCCTCTCCACTTCTGTCCTTACCCCACTCCTGTCTCTAGCTGCAATTACAGCTAATCAGATACCTGAGCCGCTGGCGAAGCTATTAGCAGCTCTCCCTGCCCGGTGGGAAATCAGCCGGCTGGACAATTAGCTTTTTAGTTGCAACTCAGATTTTGATGCAAGCAATAAACAAGTCAGTGCTGGGCTCCTCCCTCCCCCTGCTCCCCTTCCTCCCTGTTCCGTCTGCCCGCGGATCTCCCCCTTGGCCATCCTGCGTCCCAGGTAGAGGCCAGGGGCCCTGGAGGAGCAGTCCAGCCCCCCCACCTCCCCCCTGGCCCGGTCCAGCCCCCTGATGTGGCCGCAGCACGCAGATCCCGCCACGGAACGCGGGAGCCTCGGAGCCAGGCCCCTGGGCCTGCCCTCTGTGCGGTTCAGATCAGGGCCGGATGGCGGATGGCCATGTGCGGGTGATGGGAACTATGTCGGGGGGCATTCGTGGCCCCACCCCCCCAGGCTGGCGCAGGCTGGACCCTCCTGCCGGCTGAATTTCCCGAAGGCGTGTTCGCGTGCCGGCGCGCGCGCGCGTGCTTGTGCCTGTTTGTAATTAAGCAGTTAATTGCGCCGGGTTCTTGATTAGCTTTGGGGGATGGTGATGTTCTAGCGAGATGAGGTGTTGTGTACAGTTCAGAGTCATTCAGAGAAATCGGAGCTAATTTTGCTGTCTGTGCTTATTGCCGCATTAATTTAATTTGGGTTGCTTTTAGCTCATTAACACATCTAATTAATTCGTTGACATCACTATTAAGATGTCTCTTTGAAATTGGCGTCTCCAGATAATCAGGATGGAGAGGCTGACATATCAGGCGCGGAGCTGCCTGGGAACGCGGGAAGGGGAGGGAGAGACTAATGAATTTTCCATCAGAATCGCAGGGTTTGTCAGAGGAGGTGCGAGGGGCGGAGGGGAGCGCTGGAGACAAAGGAAGGGGGAGCCCGAGAGCTCCGCGGCGGCTGGCCGCGTCTTAAATATTGAATTGGTTATGAAAACAAACAACCTGCGGTGGGGCAGGACGGTGCGGGCGCGCTGGGCTAGGCTGCTGCCTCCCGCCGCCTGGCCGGCCCCGCCCCGCGTGTCCACCCGCCCCGCCCCGCGTGTCCGCCCCGCCCCACCCCGCGTGTCCGCTCCACCCCGCCCCTCGTGTCGGCCCCGCCGGGTCCACCCCTCCCCGCGTGTCCACTCCACCCCGCCCCCCGTGTCCACCCGCCCCGCCCCGCGTGTCCGCTCCACCCCGCCCCGCGTGTCCACTCCACCCCGCCCC
>NW_024424452.1:1074427-1096223 GCF_017311325.1 Ursus maritimus | reverse complement strand
CCACCCCGCCCCGCATGTCCGCCCCGCCCCACCCCGCGTGTCCACTCCACCCTGCCCCTCGTGTCGGCCCCGCCGGGTCCATCCCTCCCCGCGTGTCCACTCCACCCCGCCCCGCGTGTCCGCCCCGCCCGGTCCCACCCGGTCCCTTGTTTCCCGGTGGGGACCCTGGACGGAGACGCTGGCCAGGCCAGTGTCAGGGTCAGCTTGATGGAGGGCAGCGGAGCACCGTGAAGGGCAAACCCGCAGCTGTGGGCTTGAACTGGAGGGGAGTCCCCAGCGCGTAGGTGTGACCCCTTAGGGAACAGATGGGGAGCTGAGGCCAGAGCAGGGTACAGGGTCGCCCAAGGTTGCAGGGGGAGTTTGGGGACATCCACTGGAGAACCGGGGGCAGCCCAGTGCATGCTGGGGAGCAGCCACATCCAGGGTGACTGGCAGGTGGCCCAGGGGGTCCCCACCACCCACACTCATACCCTTCTGTTTCCCAGAGGCCCCCGCATTAGGTGCACATGAGAGCAGTGGCCCATTAACCCTCCAGGGCAGCGACGATGGGGGCCTATGGGAGGCAGGGACTGCAATGTGGGGTGGGACCTCCTGGGGGCTCTGGGTAGCTCCTCTTGTCTCCCAACCAGTCTTGTGCCCCACCAGTCTTGCTTCCAGAGTCCTTCTTGTCCTCATCCCCACGGTGAACCAATTTGTGCTTCAAAAAGTGTTTCTCATGTCCCCTCCTCCACGAAGACCTCCTGGATTTCCCCTTAGACTCTGGTGTTCAAAAGGCGCCCATGGCAGGGCACCAACAGGCCACGTTCTCCTTGTATTTAGCAAATTGAGGTCTTGTTTTTTTCCTTAAAAGCAAACCCAGAGACTCAGCTCAATTCCACTGGACCAAATCCACTAGACCAAACTTTTGTTTGTTGATTCACTTAACAAACATTTATTAAGAACCCACTGTGTGTTAGACCCTGTGTTGAGTGCTAGGGCACAGAGACGAACAGGAGTCCCCTGCTCACATCTCTGTCCCTTTTTCAGTAGCAATTAAGAGGATGCTAAGGGACCCAGGTCACACAGGGTATGGATCTTCCCCTTCTCTTTGGAAGTTGCTAAAGGGAAGCCTTCAAGGAGGAGGTGACCCCTGAGCTGGGCTCTGAAGGACAAATAGAAGTTTGTCTGTTGTCAGGTTTGAAATGAGCACATCAGGTGCTCAATCAATGTTTGTCTGTCCCTGGAAACTGCTGGCTCTCAGTGGCCCACACATGAACGCTGGCCGATACGCCACCCCCTGGGTGGCGGGTGAGGGCCCTGCTTGGACACAGCTGTGCTCCACGTCTAAAGCATTGAGGCAGGCCTCCCCACCCCACCTGCCTCCACTGGGGGCTTCCATGGGGTGGCTTCGTTCCCCTGTCCCGATGGGCAGCTGGAGACTGAGGCCCGGGTCAGTGTCCCTGGCGGCCACCTCAACAAAGAGCCATAAACCGGGCAACTTCGACAGTGTCCCTGCTCTGGACGCCAGACGTCTAAGATGGAGGTATGCAGGGCTGGCTCCCCCCGGGGGCTCTGGGGAGACCCTGCCGCAGGCCGCGCCCTAGCTGTGGGTGGTTGCCGGCAGTCTTGGGGCTCCTCGGCTGGTAGAAGCATCCCCCAGTCTCTGCCACCATCCTCCCCTGGAGTTCCCCCTGTGTATCGGTGCTCAAATGTCCCCCTTTGATGAGGCCATATTGCACTGGGAGCCCACCCTGCTCCAGGACAAGCTCGTCATAACTAATGACATCTGCAACGGTGCTCTTCACAAACAGGGTCAGATTCTGAGGTTCTGGGGGAGGGGGACACAATTCAGCCTATCAGTTCCCCGGGAGGGACAGGATCTGGCCCACACATTTGGCTTGTTTCCCTATTTGCAACTTTACTTCCTGGCCACAAACTCTAGACCCAGAACCCAACTCCCTTGCCCCAGGGGGTGTCCCAAAGTGAATCCCAGACACCCCCTCCCCTGCCTAGTCCTCTCCCAGAATGCCGCAGCTCAGCCGGCAGTCCTGCCATCCCCCCGACACACAGCCCTCCTGGTCTGCTGCCCCCCTCCCGTGCAATCCCATCCATTCTGGCAAAACCCCCTCCCCTGAGCACATTCCGAGTCTGCCCGCTTCTTCCTGGCCCCACCGTCTGTGTGGACGGCAGCCACACCTATGGCTGCAGTGCTGGAGGGCACCAGGGCCCAGACTTCCATGTACCAGTTATCAGCTGCTGTGTAACGATGCCTCCGCCGGACGGACTGGCTTCCAACAACAACGGATGCTTATTTAGCCCGCGCATGTGCAATGTGGGCGGAGCTCCGCAGGACGGCCCACTTTCAGGTCAGCTTGGCCACTGGGCTGTGGCTGGGAGTCCAGCTGGACGTGAGCTGGGTTTTGGTTCTTCTCCATGCTGGGCTTCCTCACAGCATGGTGGCTACGTTCCAAGAGCAAGTGTCCCAAGAGAACAAGGTGGGCGTGGCTGGCATTTTTATCACCTACCCTTGGAAGTCACTTCTAGTCCTGGTCAAGGCAGTCACTGATGTCCGCCCAGGTTCAAGGGGAGGGGGCACGGGAACTACTTCTTGATGAGGAAGGTTCTGGAAGATCATGTGGGATGCCAGCCATCCGTGGGAAATGCAGCCCACTGTTCCAGTAAGAAGGAAACAACTCGATGTACCAGCAAAGAAATATGAATGGTGTAATTTCGTGGTTCTGGTTTGAGCTAAATGTCTGTATACTGGTATTCAATACTGACATTGCACAATTTAAAGGGGAACAGTAAAATTTGTGCTTCCAATTTGAATTTAAAAATTGTTTTTACTGACAATGATGTTAAACAGCCACTAAAAACCACTAGGGTGCCGAGACCATTCAACAGGGAAAGGACAGTCTTTTCAACAGTGATGCTGGGACAACGGAACAGCCTCATGCAAATGGATAAAGCTGGACCCTCACCTCACACCATACACAAAAATTAACTCAAAATGGATCAGACGTACACATAACGGGGAAGCTATAAAACCCTTAGAAGAAAACACATGGGCAAAATCTTGTGACGCTGGATTTGGCAATGATTTCTTGGCTATGACCCCAAAACCACAGGCAACAAAGGAGAAAACAGGTACAATGGTCTTGATCAAAATGAAAAGCTTCTGTGTATCAGGACACGACCAACAGAGTAGAAGGTGACCAGAGAATGGGCGAGAACATCTGGAAATCACACATCCGGTAAAAGGCTAACATCCAGGAGACGTCAAGGGCTGCTCGCGACAGCAAACACCAGCCCGATTCAAACGCGAGCGAGACCCGACGAGACGTTTCTCAAGGGGAAAAGCTGAAGGCCAGCGAGCACTCGGAAAGATGCCCCACAGGGCCGGTCATCAGGGACACGCCGATCACGACCACAGTGGGCCGACCTCCTCACGCCCGTTAGGATGGCTCGTGCAACAAACAGCACCGAGAAGACAAGAGTCGGCAAGGACTCGGAGGACCTGGGACGCTCGCTGGTGCCGCTGCACACTGGGGCAGCCGTGGAAACCAGCACGGCGGCTCCCCACACGTGGAACCAGCACGTGGTCAGCAGTCCCACTGCTGGTCTATCCCCCAAAAGAGCTGGAAGCAAGGACTTGAAGAGATGCTTGTACCCACGTTCGTAGCAGCACGATTCACAGTAACCAACAGGTCCAGTGATGACTGAATGGATGGACGCCACACGGTCTCCCCCCACCACGGGCATCACCGTGCCTGAGAAAGGAGCCCTGCCCCCTGCTGCACGGGGACGAGTCCCCAGGACGGGAGGCAGAGGGGCACCAGCCAGACAGAAGGACACGCATGGGGATCCCACTCACACGAGGTCCCGGAGTCGTCAGACTCACAGACACAGAGAGTAGACGGCGGGACCGGGGCCAGGGGAGCGGGTGGGGGTCCGTGAGTCACGGGGACAGGGTCTCCGCGTGGGGGATGGAACGTTCTGGAGCCGGATGGGGGGACGGCCACAGAGCCACATGGATGTGCTCGGTGCCCCTGAACTGGACGCTTAAAAGGGTTGAAATTATAACTTTTACGTTATGTATATTTTTCCACAGTAAAATGTCATTGAAAATCTCTTCGTGTTGTAGTGAGAGTTTCCAACCAGCTGAGAGGGGAGCCCGTGGAAGGAACGGGAAAGTTTCTATTTTAGCACCTGGAGTGGCAGCTTTTACTGCCTTCCGAACAAGGGTCCCGTGGTTTCATTTCGCAGGTCACGTGGCCAGCCCTGGGTCCTGGCAGGCGTTTCTGGACGCAGCCTGTCAGGTGTGACCACAGTGGAACTTTCAAGGCTTCCTGGAAAACCCACGAGTCATGAAAAACGATGTTTCGTTGGTCAGCCGCAACTGACCTCCCGCTAGCGGCCGGTTGCCAACAGACCGTGGCAACGTTGGGAAACGGCCTGCTCCCTTCTGTCCTGCCTCACTTATAAATCTCGTTTGTGCCGCGGTTTCTTGACTCAGTTTACCATGTGACTCCCTCGCATGAGTTATGCTTTCACACACTCAGGGTTTGGCCGTCTAGAGATGGGCTGGCCCGGCTCGTGTGGCCTCAGACCCCTGTGTGGCGGCATCTCTCCCCTGTCCCCGTCCCTGTCCCCTGTGAGGACCCAGCTCCCTGGTGTGTTTGCCGCAGGACTCAAGCACTGAGCTGCTGTTGCCGCTGTCCCGGCGCTGGTGATCACCGACGTTCCGATCCTTCCTCCTCTGTCCACATTGTTGAGATGTAATTCACATGCCGTGCCCCTCGCCCTTGAAAGTGTGCGATTCAGTGCTTTTTAGTAGGTTCCCAGAGTTGTGCAGCCATCCCAGCCACCTCCAGCCAGCACCCCAGCCCCGCACAGCCCCCGGCTGCTCTCTTTCCGTGGGTTTGCGTCTTCTGGACCTCTCCTATCAACGCAGCCATACGATGTCTGCCTTCTTTCACGGAGCGTGTTTCCAACATCCGTCCGCGTCGTACCCTGGGACAGCGCCTCGTTCCTCGTTCGGGCCGAACAGTACTCCAGCGTATGGACAGCCGGCTTCGTGTCCATCTGCTCGCCGGTTGGTGGGCATCTGGGTCACTTCCGTGCGGTGGCTGTCGTGAAAGATGCTGCCGTGAGCGCCGACGTATGATTTTTGTGTGAACGTATGGTGTCAGTTTGGTCCAAACCTAGCCTTGGAAGGGCCGGGTCGCAGAGTAACGGCACGTTTGCATTCTGAGGAGCGCCCAGACTGTGCCCCCCAGCGGCTGTGCCATTTCACACGCTCCCAGCAGCGGGCGAGGGCTCCAGCGCCTCGGCGTCCTTGTCAACGCCTGTTAGGACCTTTTTTGTTTTGGCCGTCTTCGTGCTGGGTGAAGTGGCTTTGACTTGTGTTTTCAGGTCCTTTAACTGATGGCTGGCTGTCTCCATGTGGGGCCACGCCAGACTAGGTTGGCTGACTCTGACAGCATGAACACGTCTGCTCAACTTGATGCTTTTGCTCCAGAAGCAAATTGTGCACATACGTGTGTGTGCGTGTTTTCTTGTGAAGGAAAGGGGCTGTGCAAGGGCCCCTGATGAAGGCAGCCCGGTGTCACTAAACTGCGGGCAGCTGACGGGCCTCGGTTGCTGTCCGATGCAATGTTGCCTGAGCTCCTCATCAGAATCACCTGGGGTGCTTGTTACGCCTGCACGGTTACACACACTTCGACAGGGACCGGAAGTTTCTGGAAGCATTCAGAGTCGGTGGTTGCCATGGCAGCCTGTGATGGGGAGCTGGAGGCTATAAACCCTCATCTACTTGGAAGCGTCAAGTGAACGTATCCGTGGGAGCAGAGCATACTTCCCAGAAAGTGCCTATGCCCCCAGTGTGAGGTCAGGGGACCCGTGGTCGCGTGGCCCGGCCCTGGACTTCCTGCACAGGTCCACACGCCCTGTCCTCCTCTGCACGACTCGGCTGCACGTCCACCAGCTCCGTCTATCAGGCACGGGCTGCCCCTGGCTGCTCTTTTTCACTGCTGTGTAATATTCCACTGCATGAATATGCCACAATTTATTTGCCCGTTCTCCCGCTGAGCGATGCTTGGTGTTTCCAGCTCCGGTTGTTGTGAAACCCTCATAAATAGCTATTTGCTTCTTTGGGGTGCATACCAAAAGAAGGGTGTAGACCCTTCTCTACTTTAAAAATCTCAAACCTCGTGAACACATTAGCTGTGCGACAAATAGATGGAGAGCCGTGACTGTGGAGGCCAGGCCCCTGGGCCTGGAGGCTCAGAACACTCAGGTCTGGAGGGTAGACCCTGGGATGGGCTTCCATGGTGATCAGCCTGGGAAGCTGGCGCTGGAGGCCCATCTTGGTGAGGACACAGCCCAAAGGGTAGCGTGAAGATGGGGGCCAGAGGCAGCCAAGTGCAAAAGGGCACATTCCCCTCCACTCCCACCCACCTAGGGTGGGGTCCTCAGCATCCTCTAGCAGCCAGTGCCCCCGAGCAGGACAACGCCTGGGACCCAGACCTGAGGAGTGAAGGCCGGGGAGACCGCTCTGGGGGCCGGGGCCTCAGCAGGCTGGTGCTGGTCAGCAGGGGTGACCGGTCAGAGCCCTGGGCTCCTTCACCTTCTTCCCAGGGTTTGGGGGTGTCCCACAGCTTGGGGAGGAGTGCTCTCCTTCTGTTAATCAGATTCTGGGAGCGCTGGTTGGAAACGGGCTCCTTAGCACTTCATTAAACACTTTAGTTTAATAACAACCTCAGGGGATTCCCACGAAGCCGTGTGGGCGGGGAGCAAACAGCTGCATGAGTAACCCTGGCTCTCTGGGGTGCACTTGGGAGGCAGAGCCCCTCGCGAGTGCGCGAGTGTGCGTCCTGCAATTAGACTCCAAACACAGCAAGGTTGATCACCCGCTTACTGGAGCCCCCATCGATCGGGACCGGCCAGCGCTGGCCGCCACAAACAGCCTTCCCTTCCTCATTCCGTCCTCATTAATAAATTAGGCCACGCTCAGAACTGGTCTCCTCGAGGACACGTGAACGGTGGCGTTCTGCTGGACGCTGGGGCTGGGGTCCCGGTCCCTCCCACTCTGCCTCTGTCCCCGTGATGGGGGCTCCTGAGGGCCCCCTGTTCTCCCAGACCCTCCCTGGCTTCTCTCTTCACCCATTTCTACCCTTCGAGCATCTCTGCTCTCGGGCTTGAGGTGCCTTCCCTACGCGCCCGACCAGACGCCCCGCCCGGGGAGGAAAAGGAGGGCTCAAGGTGGACAGATGGGGCTGGAGGACTCCTTCCCTCGCTCACCGTGTGACCTGGGGCCAGCCCTGTGTGGCAAGGGCCCCCCATGATCCCCTCCCGTTGAGTGTGGGTGGGGCCTGTGACTTGACCTAAATGGCAGAGTTGAGCGACTGTGAGGGCACCGCCGGTTAGGCTCTGTCGTGTAAAAGCCGGCCCTGCTAGCGGACATACCGTACATACAGTATGGCTCTCTTGCTGGCTTCAAAGAAGCAGGCTGCGGCACTGGGAGGGGGCCACGTGGCTAGGAACCGCAGGCGGCCCCTGGGACCTGAGCACAGCGTCGGCAAAGCCGTGGGGCCCTCAGCCCTGCACCTGCAAGACCGCATGTGCTGCCCATAACCCCCGCAGGTCGGAAGCAGTCTATGCCGGTCAAGCCTGCAGAGGGAACTGAGCCTAAGCAGGACAGCAGGCGAGCCCTGCCCGACCCCGGGCCCACCGGGACCTCGAGACCACGCGTGTGCGCCCGTCAAGTCTCTGTGTGGCGGCAGAAGGCAAACGGACTCTGACAACGCGTGCACCTGTGCACCTGTCATCAGTCCTCTCTCCCCGGAGCCGGCTCACACAGAACCTCCTGGAGGAAGGCTTCCTGGGTTGCCCCAGCCTTTGGGACAGTCAGGGTTCCTCGAGGGCAGGGCCAGGCCTGGCCCATCCAGCACTTGGCTTTGGGTTTGGGGAGCGAATGGTGGGAGGCCTTGGGTCTGAAGGGCCTTCCCTGGAGCCCCAGCTCCTGGCCGGCAAACCGTCAGTGGGGAGCACAGAGTACAGCCAGTGTAGGGCTCCCTGCAGGCCCCACCTGCCTGCAGCCTGGGAGCCCCTTCCCTGCGACGCCCAGTCCAAACCTGGAACGGGCCTCGAGCCCCAGGTAGTCCTGGGGGCCACAGGGAAGGAGGCGGTGGCCCCGGCCCATCTGCTGCCACCTTCAACCCTCCTTGTGTTGGGGGCTCCTCGTCTGCTTCTCCCTCCCCTCTGCCCTCCTCTGACCTGTGTCCCACCAGAATGTTTGGCTCAGAGATGGATGCCAGCCCCTCCCGGAAGACCCCAAGTCCCAGCTGGCCCATTGCTTGGCCCGGGAGGCCCAGGAGGGAATGGTCACGTTGAGAACTCGCTCTGGGCTCTGGGGACCTGCTCCCACACGCGGCGGGGCCAGCCTGTC
Source organism: Ursus maritimus (assembly GCF_017311325.1). Classification (NCBI taxonomy): domain Eukaryota; kingdom Metazoa; phylum Chordata; class Mammalia; order Carnivora; family Ursidae; genus Ursus; species Ursus maritimus. Next base: position 1,087,795 of record NW_024424452.1, on the reverse strand, counting down.
ACCTGCCTGCCCCAGGCAAGCTTCTCCTGAGCCCCTCCCCTGCCACTTGTTGCAGGGACCATACCCCCACCCTGAATTCGGGCCCCAACCCTTTATGGCCTCCGCGAGGAGGCTACCAGCTCCCTCCCTTCCCCCCGTCGTGGTCCAGCCGCTGCCAAGAGCTCGGAGGAGCTGGCTTCCATGCCATCGGGTGGGCTGGGTTCCTTCCTCGCCGCCAGGTGCCCCGGCTTTCCTTTGCACGACCAAGTCCTGTGGAGGTGGCTGGGTTCCCCTCCACGCTGCAGAGTGGCGCACGTCTGCACCGGGGAAATGTGACACCTGGAGGGTCGGAAGCATGGCGGGTGGCGTCAGCACGGCGGCCGAACCAGCAGCGCCTGCTCTCCACCACAGAGCCCCATGCAGCCTGTTGGCCCCAGCTCCACCCTCGTGGGCTCCTGCCCCAGGATGACCAAAGCGGGGCACACCCACCTGGCCCAGACTGGGGGCTCGCTCACACGACCCACTCTCGCGGGACGCCCCCAAGCCCCCACCAGCAAGAACATCACCAAGGCCAGCAGACCAGGCTCAGGAGGGGCTGACGGATGTTTGGTCTCAAGTTCCTTTTACCATTTCCTGGGTCCCCCTCGACTCCTCATGATCTTGGGAAATCACAGAGAACCCCAGAGAGGACCCTGGTCCCTGGGCCTGCTGGGCGTCGCCACCTGTTCCGGAGCGGCCAGTGGGCATGTGATCGACTGGGAGGCACGTGTGGGGCCCAGACCTCAGCCAGCCCCGCTGCCTGCCCCCCAGGTCCTGACCTGCGCAGGGCAGCCTGGCCCCGTCGCCACCCGGAAGGCACACTGGGTCTTCCTGGGGTGCTGCCCCACGGAGTGTGTGAGGGCGTGGTTATAACGGCCGTGCTCAGGAGAGACGCACACAGCCCATTGCTCTGGCAGCTCGGGAACAAAAAGAAGGCTCAGGTTTTGTCCATTCGCCCCCCGCCCTGGGGCTCCCTGATCCTGGGTTCTGCAGACAGGGCAGTGCGAGCTCACCGCCCGAGCTCACCCTCGGAATCACACACTCTGGCCTGCTGGGGACCCGCCTGCAGAATCCCAAGGAGAGAGAAGACAGCTTCCAGTGACCCCTGCCTCTGGGTCTTTACCCCTTGGAGAAGCCCCCCCCCCCAGCATGGATTAGGGCTGGCATGTGAGTTCCGACCCGCAGGCCACCTGGGGGGGGGTCCTCCACCCCAGATGAGCCTTCGGAGACACAGGCCCCCCCGAGAGACCCCGAGCCGGAACCTCTGACAGAGCCTCTCCCAAACTCCAACCCACAGAAACCACCAGGGCTAACGGACGGGTAGGAGTTCAGGAGCTGTCTGCCGTGCAGTGACAGGTATCTGCCATGCTGACCCTCCCCGGGCGGCCCACACCGGCTCTCTTCGGCTTCCAGCAACGCCGCTGGGTTTCTGGCAGGGCCATTCTTAAGAGCCGAGGGAAACCCGGGCCCAGAGAAGCCACGTCGCTTTCCTGAAGACACACAGCAGGGCCAAGATCTGAACTCTGATCTGCCGGACCCTGCAGCCCAGGCCCTCACCCACACCACTGTGGCCCCAGGGGACTCGGGGCCCCTCGCCAGGGTCCCACTCTCCCCTAATAGGCTTGAGTAGAGGGAAATTTCAATCCAATAATAGAAACCTGCAATAACTGTTATAATTAATTTATACAAAAGACATTATAAAATTACACTCTGTGCATTCCAATCCCGTCCATGAGGTGCGCCCGCTCCCCAGTTAAGCTATGGGGCCTCATGAAGACAGACGGGGAAGAGGTATTTCAATATTTCTTATAATTTTATATTCTCTCTAATATCCCTCATGCTAATTTCATTATGCAACACAGTCGGCACGGTGATGTAATTATTGAAAAGTAATTTTGCAATAAATGGATTTAAATGTGTTGGAGTCCGTTGTAAATTCAATCTCGTGGTGAGGGTGGCGGGTGCAGGCGGGAGGCGGCGAGGGGGCCGGGCCCTGGGTGGAATCAGAGAAGTTCTGCGTGGCCCCAGCTGGGAATCTCCTTACACCTGCTAGCAGCACGCAGGGGCCACTCCCCATTCTGCCCACGGCCCGGGGCTCACCTGTGCCCGAGCTGCCCTCAGACCCACTCCGCGTCCCTGCCTGTGTCCCCTCCCAAGCAGCCTCACGTGGCAGCCAGTGGACGCCACATCCTCCATCCCTTGCTGGAGGCTGCAGAATAAAACCCAGACTCCCGTCTCAGCTGGCCTCCTCAACCTCCCCTCTCCACGAGGAACCCTCCACTTTGTTTTTTTTTTAAGATTTTATTTATTTATTCAACAGAGATAGAGACACCAGTGAGAGAGGGAACACAAGCAGGGGGAGTGGGAGAGGAAGAAGCAGGCTCAGTGGAAGAGCCTGATGTGGGGCTCGGTCCCATAACGCCGGGAACCCTCCACTTTGATTCCCAAACAAAGTCGAAGGCCTGGTCTGGGGGGAGGAAGAAGGTAAAAGCAGTCCTTCGCATTGGCCCCCTCCTTCTCCAGGGAGCCCTCCTTGACTGACACAGACCACAGGAAAGGGGTTCTTAAGCAGAGATGCCACAGGGCTGTGGGGACAAAAAGCAAGGCCGTCACAGTGCATGCGGGACCTCTGGATCTCTGTGCGCAGAGTGCGGGGGCCAAGCTCCGGCCCTACTGGCCTCTCTTTGTCTGGTGTCCTTGCCCACAAAATGGACTGAGAAGTGAGGCACGGCATGTATACAGTAGGTACCCAGTAAAGGCCCCGATTTCCCCATGAGAGCCAAGGGACAAACAATAGGTCCTGTTTCCTCCACCGGGCCCCACGGAACAGCTTCCACAAACACTTGGAAGGAGCGAGTCACCCGGGCTGGACCGCGCCCTGCCGTGGCCGGGGGCAGCCACACCATCCACTTTCCACCCACGGCGGGCTGTGGGCGGCTGCTCCCGCGCCTGCCTGCCTCTGTGGGGGCAGAGGCGAGTGGGGAAGGGGCCCCAGCTGCCCCTCCCCGTCACTTCTGGAACTCGCTGCCAGGGCTGGCACCACAGCCCTGCCTGTCACAGGCCAAGCCGAATCCGCAATTTGTTCTTGGACGATGTGTAAATTGGCACCTCATTGATTATTAATGAAGTGCTAATTGCTCTTTGCAACCAATTTTGATGCAAATGCAGCTGGGGCTGTTTGTACAGTTTTGCAGATTGGGATTTACCACGGACTTCCACCGTGGCTGGGCCGTGGCCGGGACCTGGGGCACCAGACGGTGACACTTGACAGTTTGCAAAGTCCCATCCCCCGTCCCACACCAACGACGGCTGGCTGGGTGCCGCGGGCCCACTGGCTGGGGTGGCTCGCGCACTGGGGCTGGACATTCGTGCCACGGCCTGGGGGGAGCGTGTGAGGGGGCAAGAGGCTGGTGCTGCCCTGGGCCGCTCCATCCTGGCTCCGGGGACCGAGGGGCTGACGCAGTGGAAACACGGGCCTTTGCCGAGACCCGGAGGCGGCGGTTGCCCGGGGTTGCGCCAGGCGGTTGCCGAGCAACGGGGCCCAGGGCCGTCCCTGTGGCGAGAGGGCTGCTCTGGGGACCAGCTCCCCGGGTACCCAAGCGCCATCCGCGAAGACTGGAGGAGGAGAGAAGGCTCCGCAGGGCCGGGGGATGGGGTCATGCCTGGTGTGGCACGGGCCCCGCAGCCCCCCAGCTCCTGGTCGGTGCCCTAAGTCTTAGCACCCAGCCAGCACGGCGGGGCTGTCACCGTGTCCCCTGCCCCGTGTGGCGTGCAGGGAGCGGGTGTGAGAGGGCTTCCAAGGGAGGGTCTGAGCACAGGCTGTGGGGACGGGGCCTCGAGCAGGAGGCTGGAGGTGGGAATACAATTCTGGGGCCTTCAGGTCATTGAGGCAAGGCTGCCGGGCCTGAGCTGGACCCCTGGGCAGTCCCTCTCTGGCAGGTGGGGTCTCCAAGGGTCCCGTGGCTCTGGCGCTGTCACGCACCCCCTTCTGCCTTCACTGTGCATGGAGCAGTGGGGACAGGAGGAGGGGTGTGGTGGGCAGAACGGGGGCTCTACGGTGACCGGCTGCAGCCTGGGGCTACGGGGAGGCCTCGTGGGGAAATCTCCAGCTGGGTTTGCATCCTGGGTTCTCATCCCCTGTGGGGAGGGGTCTGCAGGCCCTGGTGCCGCACCTCCCACCAACCCCTCCCACGATAGGCCAGGGACAAGCCCATGCACCCCACAAATAAGGCCTCACGGCTGAATTTCCCACGCCAACCATGCAGCTCAGCACAGCAGCCCAACCTTGGAGTCTGGGGGTGGAGGGAGAGAAAGGGGTCCCTTAGCCTGTCCTGGCTCCCAGGGGGGCAGGCAGAGGGACAGCTGGGGTCGTCCTGCCCTGCTGGCTCCCTTGTCTGTGGGGCCTGCAGCTGGTGGCCAGGCCCTGTGGCCGTGGAATCGGGTCTGCAGTGCGGGGCGTGGGGCCCGCTGGAGGCTGAGAGACTGGCCCTCACTTGCCCTCAGCGTCCTGTCAGTGCCCTGGCTCCACGGCTGGATTTCCTCCTCTTCGCCTGCCTGGGTGTGACCTCCCTGCAACCAAACCACCCCCACCTTGACCTCCCCGTGAGCGAGCGTCCACGAGCGAGCTCACGGGTTGGGGGCAACAAGACCAGGGGTGCCGTGGCCCCCAAGGTGTGTCTGGGTGGAATCACCCGCCTCCCACCTGCTCCTGGGTGGTCTGACATGCAGAGTCTCCCGGGGGAGCCTCAGTTTCCCTGTAGCCACCGGCAGAAGAGGAGGAGGCCGTGGTGCTGCTGGGTCCTGCAAGCTGGGGCGCTGGTTACAGACGGAGCAGGGGAGTCTGTGAATCCAGTAGAACCCATCTTCTGTACGTTTAATTCACAGGCGCTCAGCTACAAACACGGGTGGGGGAGGGGGAGACAGAGAGATGGGAAGGGAGCCCGGCGGTTTCCCACTGTCCCGCTGGGCGTCAGGTGCCCCTCAGAATCTTGCATATTTGTCACATAACCAGTCCTGACACGCCCGGCCTTGCTGGGCCTCCGCCGAAGGCTGAGGTCTGCCTGGACACGGGAGGCAGGGCCGCTGACGGGCGTCCTCCACGGGCCTCAGGGGCTCTGGGACGTGACTGTGCGTCCAGTATTCGAGATACTCCAAGCTAACCCACGAGCTCCAGGGTGAGCAAAGTATCAAGAAGCTACGTGAAGTCAGGAGGCGTGTTGCCGATTTTTCGTTGGGCCACAGGCTGCAACGTGGCCCGCCGTGCGCTGGGTTAGCCTCTAGCCTGTGGGCGTTTGGGGCCCAGCACTGGAGGCAGCAAGAGGCCCCCCAGCTCAGCAGGCTGGGGTGTGGCCGAGGCCCCAGGTAGGGCACCCCGTCAGCAGCAGGCTCCAGACAGCTGGGAAAGGGACGGCGACGGGGCATTGGTGGGGCCGGGTGATGGGATGAGTGTCCCGCTGGGGGTGGGCATGGGGCAGGAGTGGGGGGGTGCGCAGAGGGAGCTGGTGGACACCTGCAGGGTGCCTTTCTGGGGGGGCCTTCAAGCCAAGCCCTCACTGCCAGCTCATCAGAAGAGCCCGGAAGGATCCACACCTGCGTTCCCACTGGCGGCGAGTCTGCCTGACCTAGAATGTCTTATAAGTGGGTCCTACAGGGGCATTGGGCTCCTTTCAGTCCACACACTCTGTGGCGGGTGCTTTTCCCTGCTGTGCTGTACTCCCCTCCCGACCCGGGCACCTGGGCCTTGCCAGCTTCAAGCCCCCACGAACGTACCACTGAGCACCCTCCTGGCCACATCCCGGTGCGCGTTCCGAGAACATTTGCTGTCCCGTGAATGCGTGTTGCATGGAGAGCCCTGGGCCAGGCTCCCGGCCCCTGAAGCGTCCTGGCTGGGGGCACAGATCCAGGACTCCCCGCAGCGGGTCCGGTCTCACGCGGCTCCCCCTGTCCCTGGTTAACAGAGGCTTTCCCAACGCGGCGTCCACCCGGCGCACCTTTCCCTCCCTTTCACTTCAACCTCCCTGTTATTCCTTTAATCAGAAAGACTATTTTTACGGCAGTTGTGTGTTGGGAGGGTGGGGGTGCGGGGCAGGAAGAGGGGGAAACCAGGCTTCAGCTCAGGACGGAGGCTGGGATGCGGGTTTGGGGGAGACTCGTGGCCTTTCCATTACTCGTGGTACAAGCAGGGTGACCCCGACTCCTCAGACCCCTGCCAAATCCTCAGGGTGGGCCCACTTGGGGGTGTTGTAGCTGTTCTGGGGTCTTTGGGATGCTCTGAGCCTGGGCGTTTATGTCGCCAGCCCCTCCCCGGTCTTTGCCCCACCCCCAGTGCACCTGCCCGTTCCTCCAGAAGGAGCCCCTGGGGCCGTTTTGGGGGGGAAGATGGGGCAGGACAGACCTGCTGTGGAACAGGTCCTGGCCCAGAATGACAGTAAAGCAGGAAAGACAAAGGTCTTCAAATTTTTGGAGGCGTCTCTGGGGCCCCTCTGTAGCCTCTCCTCACCTGGGGGGGCTCCCGTTTTCCCTCCTCACCTCCCCCCAGGGCCTCCCGGGCCCCCCACGGCCTCATACGTCCCATTACCAGCCTCGTCCCCTGCCCTGTGCTGGTTCCTGAGAGGTGGGAAGGGGGTATCCTTGGGATTAAAACCTTGGGGGCCTGGGAAGGTGGTGAGTGGGGGGTCGAATGTGTTTTAAATACAATGCATACAAAAATGTAATAAATATTTAATTTTATTTTATTAAATACCAAATTGGTGATGGCTGACACTTTATTAAAGTGTCAAAGTGAGTGTTCGTACACTCTAATTACTTATTCTAACGAGGCGGGGAGGCCGGCACGGCGGGCTGTCTGGGTGTGCGGGAGGTGCGTGCTGGCGAGGGGAGGCCGCCTCCCGGTAAGTCACACCTATTAAACTATTATTTGCACCTAGAGGCATCTCATTAATACCTCGACTAGTGCCTTCGCGCCGCCTCTGCGGGCTGACCCCCAGCTCCGGGGGAAGAGGCGGCCCCCCGATTTCGCCCCCGGCGCAGCCTCCAGACCAGCAAAGCCTATAAAATTAATAAGGACTCTCCCACTTAATTGAATTCCTGACAAATGGGGAATCCCGCTGCTGCTGGCTCGGGGCAATCTGGGATTCTGGGATTCTGGGGCTGGTCCCGGACCCCATGAGCTACCCCTACAGGGAGGGGAAGCTCACCCCATTGGGCTGCCCCTAAAATACCTCTGGTCCTGTTGGAAACGTCTCTGTCTCCACCCCGGGCCGCCACTCGGCACTCGGGAGTGACCTGTGCCCCCTGGGCCCCCGCTTTGTGCGAGCTCGCGCTGTCCGCGGGGCCCCCTTCGGGCCGTGTGGGTGTGAGCGGTCTCAGCACCGCTCTGGGCCTCTAGGGAAGGCTCTTGCAGATGCGGCGGGAATGAAGACCCCACCCCAGGCTTTGGTCTGAGGCCCCGCTCTGCTCAGACACCGCCCTGGCCTGGCTCCGTCCTTCCTCAGGCTCTGGGCCTCCGCCACACGGATCTCACCGCTCTCGGTCCCCTGCTGCCCCGGGCCTGCTGGGGGCACAGCACCGACTCCACGCTCACCGTCCAGCTCCGCCCGCGGCACCGGTCATCCGAACGTGCCCACCAGGCAGCACAGCGGGGGGTTCGGTGCAGCCGGGAGGAAACCCCCCTGCTCCCCCGACCGACCTACCGTGTGTTGATGGATGCGTCATCTGCCCTCCATCAGCTATCTACCACTCGATGTCCCTCTTGCTGATTGCAAGCATACCACACGCATCGCAGCAATTACAAGACACCAAAGTCCGCGGACGCCTGGGAGGCTCAGTCCGTGAGCATCCGACTCCTGGTTTCAGCTCAGTCATGACCTCGGGGTCGTGGGATCTCCGCACTCAGCTCAGTGTCGGCTTGGGATTCTCCCTCTCCCTCCCCTCCCCCCACTTGTGTGCGCTCTCTTTCTCAAAAATAAATAAATAAACCTTTAAAAAAAGGACCAACCAAAATACCAAAGTACGGAGGAGAGAGTACGGTTTCCCTGCAGACCGGTGCCCCGAGGCTAGCTCCCGGTCTCGTCTGGCTGGACATCGAGGACGGGCATGCGGTGACGCGGTCTCATACCGGGGCCAACCCTGCGGCTTTCCAGACCATCAAGGTAAGAAAGTTTCTGAGACTCGGCTGTGGTAGCTGCACAACGGCCCCCAAAGATGTCCACGTCTTGGCCCCCAGAACCTGTGACTAGGGTTCCTTACGCGGCAAGGGGGACTTAGCGGCTGTGAGTGAGTAAGGCTGCTGGGGTTCTCGGTGGGGGGGGGGGTCCTGAGGCATCAGAAGGTGCCTACAAGAGGGGCACAGGCAGACAGAAAGTCAAGAGGACCTTGGGCTGCTGGCCTTGGCGATGGAGGGAGGCCCCGAGCCACGGAAGGCAGGTGGCAGGGGCTAGAAGGGGCCAGGACAGCCTCCAGAAGGAACAAGGCCCTGCGGCAACACGTTAGACGTCTAACCCCCAGAACTGTAAGCAAATAGTTGTGTGGCTTGGAGTTGACTGAGTTTTGGGGTAATTCGTTATAGCAGCAGTGTGGGGCCGCTGCACAGGCTTGGCCGGGAAGGGTGCCGTGGTCCGGGCGCCATTTCTGCACGGCCACAGGACTGGCGGGGAGCCCATCGCCTGCCATGACCACCCCCGTTCAGACGTACATATTTAAGGGCACAGTTCAGGGGCATTAAGCACATTCACACTGCTGAGCCCCCATCCCCACTGTCCGTTTCTGGACCTTTCCATCTCCCCACACAGAGACTCCGTCCCCATCAAACATTAGCCCCTGTCCCCGGGCTTCCCGCAACTGTGCTCTTAGGGGCCTCGGGCATTTCCAAACCCGTGGCGCATGTCCACCGAACGCCTGCCCTCCAGGACGGCCGTGCCCATTTGCCTCCCTTCATCCATGAGAACAGCCAGTGGGGTGATCTCCCCAACAGGTGATCCGTCATTTTATTTTATTTTTAAAGATTTTATTTATCTGTTTATTTGAGAGAGACTGGGGGGAGGGGCAGAGGGAGAATCCTCAAGCAGGCTCTCCGCTGACCATGGAGCCGGACATGGGGCTCCATCCCACCACCCTGAGATCACGAGCTGACCCGAATTCAAGACTCAGACGCATACCCGACTGAGCCTCCCAGGCGCCCTGTGATCTGTCACTTTAAACCACTGCCAGATCAACACTGGGGTGTGATTGGCACTTCTGTGCCGCTTCTTACTCCAAAATCAGGGCCCTGAAGAGTAGAGGTGGGGGTGCAGGAAAACTGCAGACAGGATCCAGGCGGTGTCCTGGCCGACTCCAGGCTGAGAAGGGGGACAGGGGACGGGGAGTAGGACAGCAGGGTCCAGAATCCCACTGTCTCTGACGCAGCCGCCCAGAGACACCAGCCTCACCTCCTCTGGGGCCCGGGGTCTCCTGAAGGCCCCTGCAGCCCCTGAGGGGAGGGTCAAGGAGCGGCGGGCCTGAGCTGCCCCCCCAAACCAGCTGTGCCATGTGAACACGGGGCTGACTCTGCACAGACCATCGCTGAATTCAGGGGCCCGTTCTTCTCCGACTTGTCCGCTTTCAACCAGCTACCAAGCATTTCCTGCGTTCCCACTGTGCGCCAGGCCAGAGCCAGTCTCGGCTCCTGCCCTTGTAAAGCACGCGGTGCCATCGCAACTCTTAGTCTGCACCTCTGGTCTGCGCAAGCAGGAGACCACCGAACGCATTCCCTCCCCGCTGGGACGCAGAACTCAGCCCCACCGCTCCCACTAGAATAATGCACCGTCCCAGAGAGGAGGCAACATCCCACCTTATCATTAGGTGTCTTAATGCCAGCATCTCTGGCTAAAATTAAAACCATAAACTGCCGGTCCACAAGTCACCTACAGATAGGAAGCACCAGGGGGAGGGCCACAGAGGGTCCTGGGACGGCCACACCTACAGATGGAGGGGGCTGGCTTCTCCCGACCGCACAGGTCGGCAGTGCCAGCCTGCCCGCCCCAGACAGGGTCCAACCAGGAGAGCCCGGGGATGGGGAGGCAGGCTATACCAAACACCTGTTTCCTCCCAACCCAATTTCTTTTCTTGGGGTCAAATACACAAAACATCTTAACTAATTTCAGCGTCTAATTCAGGGGCACTGAGCACATCCACGTGGCTGTGCGGGTGTCCCCCCGCCCGGCTCCAGAACCTTCCATCACCCACACGGAGACCCTGTCCCCGTGATGCACGGACCCCCACCCGCTCCCCCAGCCCCGCCGTCTACTCTCTGTGTCCGTGAGTCTGACGACTCCAGGGCCTCGTGTGAGTGGGGTCCCCGTGTGTGTCCTTCTGTGTCTGGCTGGTGTCCCTCCGCCTCCCATCCTCAGGGCTCGTGCCCGTGGTGCAGGGGTCCGGGTCCCTCTAAGACCATCGTGTGGATGGACCACATTTTACTTGACTATTTGTCCACTTGTGGATGCTTGGGCTGTTGCACGTTTTAGCTCTCGTGAACGGTGCCGCTGTGCACACGGGTGTGCAAACATCTTCGAGACCCTGTTTTAAACTCGCGCACGTCTACACTGAGGACTGGAGCTGCTGGATCGCATGGGGACTGGGTGTGCAGTTTCGGGGGAGCTGCCAGGCTGTTCCCCTCGCACGCGCAGCAGCACTGCCGCGGCCGGGGCCCTTGGTAGCAGCCATCCTAACGGATGAGAGGTGGGAGCTCGTGGTTTTGATTGGGAACACCTGGTTTGGGTCCTGGGTGTGTCTCATCCCGTCTGGTGTGACTTAGAACATCGCTCGTTGACCTCCCAAAGCACAACTGGATCTTTCCTTTTCCCTGCTAGGCACCCAGAGAGAGAGACCAGGTGCGGCCGCAAGCCCAAGCTGTGGCCGGCGTGACGTGGGCAGAAGTGAGGCGAGCCTCCGGGCTCGGCTCACACTCTCCCAAGAGTGCTCCTCCTCCCCTCGCTCTCCTCGTGGGCCCGCCAGGCAGATCCAGCGCATTCTGAGGCTTTGGGGGATGGCAGGACCCCCACGTGAAGGAGCCCAGCTCCCTGGGTCACCACGTGTGCAGGGACTGCCAAACACGTCCCGGGGCTTTACATGAACAAGTCATAAACTTTGACTTCAAGTCACTGACATTCACGGGGGCTATGGCAGCAGCCAGCGTTATTTACCCAACGAGTACACAAGATGGGACTGAATCCAGCTCATGGGGTTGCTGTAAAGATTCACGAGCTACCCACGAACAGCCCGTCCCTTGGTACATTGGTAGCTGCTGTTGTAACAGTGTGTGGCCCTCCCCTCCCCCCAACACTCACGCGTTCATGCTGAGGAATGCTTCTGTGGACAACAAACCCTTTGAACTTAGGGTTCTTCACGTTGCTGGTGACACAAATGTCACCAGCGGTTCGAACTGGCTTGAGCCAAAGAAGGATCCTGTGATTTCATGGACGCAAAAATTAAAGGGTCTAGCTTCAGGCACAGGCTGATCCAGAAGTTCATGGTCATTAAGACCCAGTCTCTGCCCATCTCTCGGTTCTGATGTTTTCTCTGTTGGTATCTCTCTCCCTTGATGGCAAGATGGTTGCCATGGTTCCAGGCCAGAATCAGGTCACAGCATCCCTAGACCCATCATACAGGCAAGGCAGGGTCTGGCCCGTCCCAGCCTACCTGGTCCCAGCACAGAGCCCTAAAACTCCCCTAAACATCAGCTTCCTTATCTGTGAAATGGGGATGCCTGAGGTCTGGCACACAGGAGATAACGGAATCAGTGCTTCTTTCCTACCTTCTCTGGTTTGTCCTTGTAGGGCTGGCACAGGCCTGGGGTGTACTTTGTCCCTCCACGCCTCCTAGGTCCTAAAGAATGGCTCCAGCACCAACAACGGACCCTAACGTAGAGTGGGTACTAGGCACGCGGTTGTCAGATCACTGTCTGTGGTTTGTGGGACTCTAGAGGTTAGTGCTGGGGACTGCAGGGCAGGGGCTGATTGGGAGAAAGGGTCCACTCAGAATAAGAATTTTCTAACTCTCTTAGAGGCCCAGAGACAAGGTGGGCTGCTTCTGGAGATAGTGAGCTCCCCATCAGTAGGAGTATTCAAGCAGGGTCCTTTCTATAAGTCTGTCTCTGCATCTCCACAGCTGTGCAGGGTGGGTTCGGGGAGCCCCGGTCCAGACCAGCTGTCGCAGGCTGGACCCCCACAACTGGGCTGGAGCTGAGTGGGCCCCGCATGGGGCAGAAATGCCCATACCTGTGCTCTCGTGTCCATAACGGGGCTGAGAGCCAAGGCTGGGCCTGCGGACCGTTCTGGGTCACACCGGGTCACCCCTGGCGGCAGCAGGCGGAGCCATGGGCAGGCTCACACAAAGACCGTGGAAATCCTTTTTGCAAATTTCTCAGGGGAGACTCTTTGGACATCAGCCGGAAACACTGCTGTCTGCTGATTCCTTCCATGCCTTCTCCGTCCACCCCACCTGTCCCTGTGTCTGCTGGTTTCTGTCTCTCAGTCTGTTTCTGAGACCTTGTCTGGGGCGTCTCTTTGCCTCTCCCTCTGTCTCTGTCCCCGGGAGGAGGGGGAGGGAAGGGCATGTGGGGGGCAGTGAGCTAACAGCCAGGGTGTCCCCTATTTCCCATCTCTGAATCACAAATGTGGGAAGGGCCGTGGCCATGAGGGTGGTCAGGAGCCGCCCAGGAGGTCTCCATCTCCACCTCCACCTCCCCGTTCCCCCTGCTGCGCCCTCCAGGCTGCTCCTGGGGCGACCCCTGCACCAGCCCTGCTGGCGGACGAGTGAGAGGACTGCAGCTCAGAGGGGAAGCCTGCAAGGGCTCGGTCCCCCTGGCCTGTGACCGCTCTGGCAGGACCCCCGCACCTGGCGGCCCCCGCACCCGCGGCCCCCCGCACCCAGAGGGCGGCCTCAGTGTCCGGCCTGTGCAATGGGGCCGTGTGCACCCAGGGTCGGGGCCGTCCCGCGCGCCGCCGGCAGGGGGCGCCCCCCGCCGCCAGGCGGCCCCGCGAGGACTCGCAGAGAATTTGCTTCTTTTCATCACCCGCCCGCGTCCAGCTGCTCCTGTCAACACCTTCTTACAGCGTGTAATGCACCGCCGACTGACAGCTGGAGCCGCCCCTCCGGCCGGGCCGCCGCGCACCTGGGGCTGGGCCTACGCTGGGGGGGAGGGGCCTGCGGGGAGTCTGGGGGAGGGGATCCGAGGGGCAGGGGGAGGGCCCGGGAGGCCCGTGTGTGGCAGGGACCCTGCGGGGGGTGGTGAAGCTCCTCGCAAGCGGGGCAGGGGGGCTGCGGGCGGGACTGGAGGGGTACCCTGGGGGGGAGGGGCTTCCAACCGAGGCGGGG
>NW_024424452.1:1052595-1074417 GCF_017311325.1 Ursus maritimus | reverse complement strand
GGGGGGGGGGCGGGCAGGGGGTCGCGGGGAGCGGGGTCCCTCCTGGAGGGGCTGGGGGCAGGGGATTTGGGGGATTCCTGGCGGGGGCAGCGCTGCAGGGATTTGCCCCAGGGACAGAGGGTGCATGGGGTGCGCCCTGGACTGGCCTCCCCACCGCACTCGGCCTCCTGTCTCCTGGGGTCCCCCGGGAGCGGTACAGGTCCATCTGCCACCTCTCTCCCAACTCCCCTCTGCCTGGATTTCTCACCTAGCTTGATCTGATTCCTTCTGGAGTTCCCCTGTAGAACCCGCGGGGCAGGCAGGGCGTCAGCGAATAAACAGCAATCCACGCTCAAACCCTCAAACGGGGCAGGGGAAGGGGCAGGGGAGCACCCTGCCCTCCCCCAGGCTGGGTTCTGCTGGCTGGGCACTTTTGCCGGAGCCTTGCCTGGCCTGGCCTCCGTTTCCTCGCCTGTGAAGTAGGGGTGCCACCTGCCTTGGGGAGGCTCACATGGGTGCCGGCTTGGCTAGGTGCTGGCACCCGGAGGCGGCCCAGAAATGGGGCTGCTTAGCGGTCTGCTCGAAGGGCCTCCTGCTGTGAGGTGGGAGCTGAGGGAAAACCAGCAGAGGTCTGAGGGGATGGCTGTGGGTCCAAGCAAGTCGCATGCCCTCTCTGGGCCCCAGGAAGGAGCAGGTGGGGTGAGATGGGGTCTAGGGGCCTCAGCTTCCCTGCTGGGGTTGGCAAAGCTGCCTTCCTTCCCTGGGGGCCAGACGGAGGCCCAGGGGAGACGAGGGAATGAAAACAAACACACTTGAATCCACACCCAGAGGTGGCCCCTCCCCTCCCCAGCCTCCCCCGGCTCCTGAATTCCTGCAGAGCGATGCAGGAAAATGGACCGGGCCCTCTGTCCCTCTGGGTGCTGGGCTCAGTCTCCATGAGGCCGGGGTGGGGGGGCATGCAAGGAGCAGACAAGGCCTTGCGCAAGCCTGGCTGGGCGCGGATGGCCCACGTGTGCCCACTTGACAGGCCGGGACAGTGACTGTGGGAAAGCCGGAGGACGTGCCCAGCTGCCACCGTGGGCAAGGCGGTGGGCAGCTGAGGACCAGACCCCGGCCCTCCAGGGCCTTCCCACACACCGTCACCAGCAAGGAGCAAGAAGGGCCCTGTTGCTCCAGTGACCTTGCTGGGCCAGGGCGCCCCCGCCCCTGCCGTGATTTATGAGGGTTTCAATGGTGTTTGTGTCTTCTTGGAAAGCAATTTGGGGACGGGAGCTTTGATGGTGGAATCCGGCGTCTGGGAACCTCTCCTTGGAGAATGATCCTAAAACCATACATCGTCTCGGGCACAAAGATGTCCAGCGCGGTGTTTATAACCTCAAAGAATTGCACCCCACGGGAGGCCTTCGGGATCACTGCCTCGCGAGCGGGTAACAGCCCCAGGGAAATGCAAATTCGTCTCTGAGGGAGAGGAGCAAGGTGCAGAAGCGACTCTGCACGGTGCGCTGAGAGCCTCGGAAAGCCCACGCACGATCGGCGACCAGCCACAGGTGCAGAGCGCGGCCAGGGGAGGCCCGGGCAGAGGACCGGAAGCGTGGGACGACATCGCGGTCCCGCCGGCTGGCCGGGGTGGGCTTTCCCCACACTATTAGTGTGTACCGTGTTGATCGTAGGAGAAACCAACAACATTTCAGCAGCAAATTATTTAAAGCCCCATTTGTATACTGAAGTATTTATGAGTGAAATGATATGGTGTCTGGGATTTGTTTTAAAACTCACTCCAGATGTATTCATGCATTACTTGTGCAATTAACAAGGAAGTTTAATAAAAACCCACCATGTGTGTTGGGGAGGGTCTGCACAGGCCTTGGCAGGGGCCGGGGGCAGAACCTGCAGCTGGCATGGCTCGAGGCCTGAGCCGGGCCTCCTGGGTTTGCACGCGGCTCCACCTTCTGGGTGTCCGTCTTGCTCCCACACAACCCACGTGGTGGGTGCCGAGACAAAGGGATGATGGTCCTGCTGCAGAGGCAGGAAGGAGGCTGGAATGAGGGGCTCCGGGAGCAGGGTCCCTGCCTGCAGGGGTGGCGTCTCGGCCTTCTCGGGGCTGCAACGGCCCCCAGAAACCCTGTCACGGGGGACAGAACGGGCAGTGTATCCCGGCTGTAGTCCAGGACGACCCGGGTGGGCAAGTGAGGATGGGGACCTGGGCCAGGAGGGCGGGCAGGACGCCCTGTGATGACTCCTCCGCTCCTGTGGGACCCACTTGTTTTTGCTTCGTCGGCCCCAGGGGATGCCCTTCCCCCTAAGCTCGCAGGCTTCTCTAAGCTGGCTAGTTAGGGACCTGCCTGCCCAGGCTGCTAGGAGGGGCTTCCTGGCTGAGCGGGTGGGGTTCCCGACTGGGGGCCCCTGGGCCCAGGGCTTCTGCCCCCACACCCCTCCTCCAGGCAGGACAGGCAGCCTGAGGCTTGGCTCGAACTCTGCTCTGCCGCTGGACCGCCAATGTCCCCCCATGTGCCTCAGTGTCTCTGGGTGTGAAATGGGGGCCTCAGAGTCGTCCCCTCTGCCAGACCAGGCCTGGAGTCCAGAGACGCCAGTGCCTCGTGTGTCCCTGAACAGTGTCCTCTGTGGGGTCAGGCGTGGGGTCCCTCAGTTATTTGGGACTTTGCCAGTGCTGCAACCCCTGCGAGGGGGCCTGTCTAATCACGGATTCCTAACCCCTGGGGTGAGCACCAGGGTGGTGGGTGGGGGTTTGGGACGTGGCTCGGGGTTCCGATTTCTAGCCAGCCACATCTCACTGTGTGGCCCTGGGCAGCCTGGGTCGTCTCTCTGGGCCAGCGTCTATACCCCAACTCCCTGCAGGCCTCCAGCGAGTCTCCAGGGACCCTGCCACTATGTCGTGTCAACCCTGTGCTCCACTGTCTCCCAAGTACCTACACTGTGCTGGTATACAGTGGGTGCTCAATACATTCTTTCGACATGAAGACAGCCTGCGGCTCAGCTGCTGAAGGTACGTGAGCTGTGTATGTCACGGTCTCTGGGTGCTGTCACGAGAGCCGGCTCTGGCTAATCAGAGCTGAAAGTAACTTCTGAGACGGTACGCGGTGGGGTGGGGGGTTCGGAGGGCCCGTGGGAGGCTGAAGACCCTGGTGTGGAGCGGCGGGACAGGGCAACCCGAGCTCAGCAGAGGCTTGCGGCGGGACAATGCTGCTCCGGGTGTGAGGCCAGGCCGCCTCCTTCCCTCTGCTTTTGGCTCAAGATGTAAAGGCTGGTGGACCAATGGCCAGTGGCCTGGCTGGGAAGGGGCCCAGCCCTGGTACCGGTGGCGACCCTGGGGATGAGGAGCTCCAGGGAGGGCCAGGAGCCTGGGCAAGCCAGTGGACGCTCTGTGGGAGGGGAGAACCCCAGTGGGAGGGGCAGCAAGCAGAGAGTGGTCAGTGGGGCTCCCAGGGGAGACACGGAGACAGGACCAAAGGAGCAGTACACGGGAGTGGGGGCACCCCCGGGGGAGCCTGAGCCCCAGAGCTGCGGGTCCCCCACCCGAGGCCT
Organism: Ursus maritimus; assembly: GCF_017311325.1. Taxonomy (NCBI): domain Eukaryota; kingdom Metazoa; phylum Chordata; class Mammalia; order Carnivora; family Ursidae; genus Ursus; species Ursus maritimus. Next base: position 1,070,895 of record NW_024424452.1, on the reverse strand, counting down.
CTCCTCCTCGGGAGTTCTGCTCCCTTGGCCTGGGCATTGTTGTCCTGACCCCGCCCTGGCCACAGGCTTGCCCCGAGCAGGCCAGTCTGGGAAAGAGTTAAGTGCTGGCCTCTCCCCAGCGACAGGCAGGCCTGATCCCCCCGAATCCTCTTTTAATTATTTTGTTCTGGTGGAGGCCGAGGCGTCCTGCCTGCCCACAGCCACCCTTATTGTTATGCGCTGCCCAGGCCCCTGTGGACGGCCCGTCCAGCAAAGCAATAAGTGAGAACCCTCTCCCTGCCGCAGAGACCCCATGCCGTGGCCGCGGAGCTAGTGGGGAGAACTGACAGCAGGCTGGCTGGGAGCTGCCACCTCCCTGGGGGCCCACCTTACAGATGCAGAAACTGAGGCCCCCATCATCACTCCCGCCAGGGAGCACGGAGTCCAGTATAAACCTCGGAGCTCAGGCCGGGGCCCACGCATTCCGCGGCCTTTCTCTCTTCCTTGGGACACGCCAGTGAGGTTCACCCCAGCGTTCCTGACCCTCCAAGGGAAGGAGAGAAGTCAGCTGGAGCATCATGACGTCACCTCTGAGTCCCCTCACTGTCCTTTCCCAATGACCCCGTGACCTCCCGCTTCCCACCGCCAGGGGAGGGAGCCCAGACCAGCCCCACGTCTCTGTCCCCACCGCCAGGCCTCTCTCCCTGCCTCCAGGAGGTGTGGGAGGAGCCTCGGGCTCTCTCTGGAAACTCCCACTTGGTGAGAAGACCCTGGGGGGCCTCAAACTGCCGGAAGCCCCACCTGCCTGTCTCTGGGATCCTAGTTCTTAACAAGAGAAGGGAGGACATGGGCTCCTTATTTCCCATTATCATTCAAATGGACTGAATGTTTTAATCCTATAATAAACTGACAATTTCCATTTTCCCCAGGCAATTCATTTTCACAAAATGACCAGGGTCATGACCTGCTTTGCAAAAATCAGCACTCTGTGATTAAATCAAATCTGTAAGATGAGTTTTAACAGGGATGTTTCTTTAAATGCGGCCTGGCTGTCAGCTCCCACCGCTGCTGCCCTCCCAGAGTCAGGCTGGAAGGGGGCAGGGAGGGCGACTTGGCTGCAACGGGAGGGCCTTGGTGGCCCTGTGACCCCGAGACCCAGGCAGCCAGCCTCTCTCCTGGGGGTGTCCTCAGCTGTCCACAGGGGCCCTCCCAGCGGGCTGCAGGCTCCTTCCTCGAAACCCTGCCAGGCCTCGGTTTCCCCATCTCTATACTGGGGTAGGAGCAGTGCCTCCCTTCTGGGAGGGGGGTGACGTTCACTGACAAAATCACGTAGCACACCGAGCTCTCAACTCTGCTGATCTTCCCACTGATGATGATTTTTATTTCTTTTTTAAAATATTTTTTAAAGATTTTATTTATATTTTTGAGAGCGAGAGCACGGGTGGGGCCGAGGCAGAGGGAGACACAAACTCCCCACCGAGCAGGGAGCCTCACACGGGACTCAAGCCCAGGACCCTGGGATCATGACCTGAGCTGAAGGCAGATGCTTCACCGACTGAGCCACCCAGGCACCCCAGATGACGATTTTTAATGATGATTGTTACTGCTTGGGTCCTGCACAGGGAGTGATTTTCCCTTGGGCAGCTCTGGGGGAGCCCCTCAGGCGGCCCTGAGTCAGCCCTACGGGGCGGTGCGCCATCTGACCCCTCCCCGGGCAGTGACCGCCTGGGGACCGGGGACCTCCTGAGCCTCCTGAGGCTGTTCCAGAGCGCCAGCCGGGGGCTTGGTGGGTGGGGCCCTTCCTCAGCCGGAAATCGGTGCCAGGGGACAGCAGCGGCAATGACCACTTTGTGGTCATTTGCTCATGAGTAATTCCGATTTTCAGCCTTCTACGACCGTCGTCACATGTCGCCCCCACTCAGCGAGGCAGACAGATGGGGACACCAAGGAGGCTCCGAGAGGCCCGAGGTCAGCACGTGGCGGGGTCTGGCTCCAGCCCGCCCCCTGCACCTGGTTCCCTGAGACGCTCCCAGAGTGGGCTGCTCCCAGAGGGCCGGGGGTCTCACCCCCACTGCACAGATGGGGCAGCAGAAATCTGGACCTGCCCAGGGACGCCAGCACTCTCCCCCAACCTCCTCCCCGGCTGTGCTGAGGCCCTGGGTCCCCGAGTGACCACATGGGGCAGGGCAGTGCTCCAGAGGCTGCTCTCTGAGTGCCTGCCTGACTGACACGCGGATGTGGGCTCCCTGTCCCCTGCACCCTGGACCCCAACACAGACCGGCCGCTCAAGCACGGGCAGGCCATTACATCGGGGTGCCTGCTCTGCGACTGTTTAGCCGGTGGGTATGGGGGTCTAAGCCCCAGATTGCAGGTGTTTGCAGGGCAGCCTGAGGGCTCAGTGCAGGCGGGAGGCCTGAAACTGGGGGGAATGGGGGGTCTTTGCCAAGCAGCTGTGGCAGGGAGGCGGGAGCCCCAAGGAGAGTCCCGAGGATGCCCCACAGGGCTGATCCTCCTCCCATCTCTTTCCCACCTCCTTCCTAGGGTGGTCGCCTAGCTCAGGACAGCAGCTTTTCTGGGGTGCTTTGTGGGGGACAGGATTTGAGGAAGGGCCTGCTCCTACCCCCAGCCCTGCCCGAGCATCCTGGGCATTGGCTCACGGTGGGTCTCCCCCAGGCAGGCTTGGCTGGCCCTTTGCTCGTCTGGCAAACATTTTCCAACATCTGCTCCCAGCCGAACCAGGAGCCAAAGACCGTGCGGTATGGGACCCAGGCTGGCCAGCAAGGCGCTGGAAGCTGGGGGACCAGATTCGCCCGAGAGGTGACGTGTGAGCCTCACAAGGACACTCTCAAGGCCAGGAATGGGGATCTTGGGGTCCATGATGTGGGCTCTCTGATGGGCAAGGCCAGGACACTGAAAGGGGGCCCAACAGCGCAGGCCAGCACAGCAGCAAGGGAGACCCGCCCTCTGGGGACCTCGGTCCCTCCTGCCCGCTCCCTGCCTTCGCTGCCCCCTGCAAGGGAGGACGCGCACAGCCGGGTTGAGTGAGTGCGGCCTGGGTCGCACATGGACGGTCCTACTGTTTGAGCAGCAAACAAACCCCAGGGCGCCCAGATTTTCTCCATGGTACAGATGAGGAAACTGAGGCACAGTGGGGTGAAGCTGCTTCCCCAGCCACAGGGCCAAAGGAGCAGAGAGGAGCTGTGTGTGGGTCCCCTTCCTCGCTGTGGTAGGCCACCCGTCAGGTCACTCTCTGTGCAGCTTCGAAATGGTCCTCATGCTGCCAGACCCCCCCCCGCGGACCGTGTCCTCGTAAAGCCCTTCCACTGGAACTATCACGATGCTGGCGATTAAAGCCAGGTGGGGGCTGCTGGGGAGAGGGCACCAGTGGGCTCCCAGGTGACAGTGGACAGGCCATGGGGACGCCGTCTGGCACAGGGGAGCTGCTGGCCCCAGGACAGGTCCACCAGCTGGAACTTTGATAAAACAAGGACGTCTGTCAGTCCAACCACCCTCACCCCAAGGCCGGATCCTGAGCAAGGGGTTGGGATCTCTTTCTGGGCTTCTTGGTTCTCGTGCCAAGCCAGTGCTGGGAAGATGCCCCCGTGCTGGTCAGGGTCCAGTGGTCCTGGCCCCTGCCTCAGTTTACCCCCGAGGCCCATGCAGAGGCCTTCGGGAGGCTCCCTGAGGTGCTCCTGCCTCTGCCTGGGGGAGGGGGCTGAATCTGGAATCCAGGTGTGTCCCGACCAGCCGTGTTCGGTTCCGATTGGAGCGGGGTGGTGGGAGGGCAGGGGTCCTGTGCATGGCCAAGGAGCTTGGGCTGTGCTCTAGGAGCACTGGGGGGCCACCGGAGAGATGTAGTCAGGACAGGAACTCATCGTGCTTACATTATAGAAGCTCCTGGGAAGTGGATAGGGGAGGGGGGGCTGCGAGGAGTCTAGGGCTGGGGGCGGCGCAGGTGCGGGGGGCAGGGGTCCTGGCTGGGCATGTCTGGGGGAGCTGGCAGGCACTGCAGACCCCTCGGCTAGCGTGTTGGGGCAGCTCCAGGGTGCAGGGCGGGAGCCTCTGGTTGGAGGGGCGAAGCTAGGGGTGCAGGCAGGGTGTGGCGGGGGGCTCGGTCCAGTGAGGTCCCTCCCACCCTGAGTGGTGGGTGTGCCTGAGGCCGTGAGGGTGCCAAGGCAGGAAGGGCCTGCGGTGAGCTATGTGTGGGGAGCAATCCTTCCAGGCCCGGGGGCCTCGTGGGTTCCACTGCTGTGGGGGCCTCACAGGGGGGCGTGATCGGGCTTGTGCGCAGGAGGCTCCCTCGGGCTGCTGGGGACAGACCTGAGGGGCCCAAATGGCCACAGGGGCGTGAAGGAAGCTGTTGCAGGTGGACATGGGGGCTTAGGAGCAAAACAGGGGCCACCAGGCTACAGGACTGGATGGCTGGGTAGTCAGTGGGGCTACGGGGGGAGCGGCAGGTTTGGTGGGGTCTGTGCCAATGCCACCTGTCCAGCCTGGGGGAGCCCTCCTGGACGCAAAGTTGGGTGACCGTCCGCATGATGCCTCACAATCAGCAGGCCCTCCCTACCCTCGCCTCTCCCCTGCGCCCCCTCGCCCACCCTACCCACACCCCAGGTAACACTGTCTACTGGTAATTCTCCTGATCCCTTTATCCTGCGCTTTAATAAATAATTTACCTGAATTATTCACATGGAAATTTCAACATCATTAAAAATTAACCAACTTAAATGAGTCCATGGTAAATAGCTGGGGTGGCTCTTCGGAGGGCAGGAAGCGGCCCCCAGGCAGCGCCCAGGACAGCAGGTGCAGGGCAGGTACAGGGCGAGAGAGCGGGGTGCGGGGGCAGGCGGGTCTGGGCAGGTGCCCTCGAGGTGTCACAGGGGCAGCTGGGAGCCAGGAGGCCGCGTGCCCCCATCCCCTGCAGGCTGAGCGGCCTCAGCAAAGAGTCCTCGGCCTCCTGGACCTCTGGTGTGATGGGATGACCCTGCCGTGCTCCGAGGGCTGCATGGAGGACTTCGAGAGGAGGGAACAGGCAGCAATGCGAGATGGGAACCCTGGCAGTCAGCTTCTGGTCTGGAAGCTGGGAGGGGGCTCCCTGCCTGTCCGGGTGGGCTTCCTGCCACGGGGGGCCCCTGGTAGCTGCAGGGCCTGGCTGCAGAGTGAGTCGGTCAGTGCACGGGGGAGGCTGTGAGCGCATTTGCAAGCGCTCCCGTCAACGCGGATCAGCACACGCCGGCTACCCAGTCACGGGAAATATGCGTCCTATTTAATTTTATGTTTATTTCAGGGTCCGGGAACTTTGGGAGAACGCTCAGGTCCCTGAACGAGCTGTCTTTTTATCAGCATCTTCACGACACCGAGGTTTGGGGTTGGCGAGGTGCCTGCGGACAGGGCGGCGCAGAGACCCTTGTCTCGCAGCGGGCTGTGGGGGCAGCTCAGAGAGCCCCAGCTGGAGGTCCCACGTGCCCGCCACGCTGCACCAGCACCATCCTCACCCGTCAGCTCCAGCCGTTTGGGGCCTTGGGAGCCGCCATCCCCACGTCTCAGGAGGAGAAAGGAAGTGACCGTTTCCTGTGCCAGGTCCGCTCTCTCCTGGGCCCACCCAGAAATGGCTCCCAAGCCCGGCGGCCAATGAACGCGTTGGAGCCCTGGGTGGGGGGTGGGGGGAGTTTAGGGCAACCTGAAAAATCCTAGCAGGCTTTCTGTAGGAGTTGACGTGCTGATTCTAAAATTTACGCGACAATGCAAAGGCTACAGAACAGTGTAAAAAAACATTGAGAAACGAGAACAAAGTTGGAGGACCAGCGCTTCGGGATTTTAAGACTTCTTCTAACACTACAGTAATAAACAGAGCGTGGAACTGGTACGAGAAACGGACCAGTAGGTCTGCGGAAGAGAATGGCGAGCCCAGAAACAGACGCACACGCGTACGCAGGCAAATGAGTTTCGACCAAAATGCAAAAGGGCAAGTCAGCGGGGAAGGAGGATTTTTCAACAGACAAAAAACATGCCAAAAAAACCAACAGAAACAGCAAAAACAAACGCAGAACTGTGATCCATACCTCACACCCCATCTAAAAATTAAGTCCCAGTGGATCACAGACCTAAAAGCAAACCCTTACCTCACACGATAAAACTTGCAGGAGAAAACATCTTCCAGATGTTTACAAAGATCAAAGCTTTTTATCAAACGTCTTTACAAAGATAAAATCTTGGGTAAACTCGGGGTAGGTAAAGATTCCTCGGATAGGACACCGAACGCATGATCCGTAAGATAAAATATGCATAAATTGGACTTTATCAAATTTAAAACCTGTGTTCTTTGAAAGACACTCAGAGGACAAAGGGACAAGCCGTAAACTGGGAGAAAATCTTTGCAAATCATACAGCTGATGAAAGGCTTGTGTCGGACTAGATAACGAGCTCTCAAATCTCAGCAGTAACAAAACAGCGAACACATTCAAAAACGGGTCAAGTGCTTCAACGGCGATTTCCCCCAAAATGTACGGATGGCAAAGAAGCGCGGGGAAAGATGCTGACCACCCTCTGTCATTAGGGAAACGCAGCGCCTGCCCCAGACACCCTCCGCACCCCTTGGAGTGGCTCCGACAGGAAGATGGCCCAACGCCAGCGTCGGCGGCACGTGGAAGGAACGGGAGTCCCTGCACGGCTGGCAGAAACAGCGTCCACGCCTGCCGTGGAAGACTGTCTGGGAGAGCCCACGGCGTCATCTACCGCCTGCCTGGCACCCCGGCCGCCCCACGTCTGGAGCTAGAAAAGCGTTTGTCCACTAATGCTCGTGATGACGTCGTGATGGCTGGAAACGGGAAGTGTCCATCGACAGACTGATGGACAGACTGTGGTATATCCATTCAGCAGAATTCTGCTCAGCCACACAAAGGACAGAATGACTGATGCATCCAAAAATAGGGATAACCTCAGTGTGTTTCTCTGCAGGGAGCCAGACCAAAAATGGGTCCATATTCTGTTCGCATGCAAACTAGTCTATAATGACAGAACGGGTTAGGGTCGCCCGGGGCCGAGGGCAGAGGATAGGGAGGTGAGGGAGGGATTACAGAGGGGCTCCGGGAAACTGTTGGGGTGAACGATGTGTTCTTTGACTTGACTGTGGTGATGGTTTCACTGGGGGTACACAGTAGTCAAAACGTATCAAATAAACCCTTTACGTATGTGAAGTCAGTCACACCTCGATCAGCTGTCAAGAAAGTTAAAAACTAAAAATCAGAATATGCAGGGGCGCCTGGGGGGCTCAGTCGGTTGAGCATCCGACTTGGTTTCGGCTCAGGTCATGATCCAGGGTCCTGGGATCGAGCCCTGCACCCGGCTCTGTGCTCATCGTGGAGCCTGCTTCTCTCTCCCTCTCCTCCTCCCCCTGCTCTCTCTCGTAAATATATAAAATCTCAAAAAAAAAAAAAAAAAAGAAAATATGCAGGTTTGGGTTCAGCGGGAGTGGGGTAGCCTGAGACTCTGCGTTTCTAGCCAGCTCCCAGGACCAGCCGTGGCGAGCGCCTCACCCACTGTCCCCGTTGGAGCTCCGTGCACTCCCCTGTGTCCTTGCTGGCGCACAGCCCCGTCTTGCGTCCAGCCCAGCCCGCGCTCGTGGGATCTCCGGGCGTTCCTCCTCAGCGTCCCTTGGCCAGGAATCTCGTGAAGTCGACGTTTCAGACGCCCCTCCATCCTCTTGGGTCTGGGTAACGTCTCCTCCTGATGTGCGTAAGGTGCTGCAGGGACGTCTGTGATGCCAGGAGGGGCGCCCGAGTCACGGTGGGCAGACACCGCCAGGCAATGGGAGCACGCCCTTCCCCCTCACACCCTGTGTTTATTTATCGGTGATTCTTGCTCCAATCAATTATTACTGGGGGGTGGCCAAAGGTCAATTCTCGAATTCCATAATCCTCTCTACACGTGTTGTCTTTCTGTACGGCCCTCCCTCCCCCGACGTGTGTTTATGCACGTGAACCGGCAGTGACTGCCGACGCCTTGTGCAATGTGCTACGACCCATCGCCGCCGTCCGTCAGAGCTGGCCTTTCCTCCGAGCCCCCGCCAGGTGCCCTACGTAAGACGAGCTTTTTGTAAACAGAGATCTGTTTGGGGTGGCCGAGTGCCCACTGCCACTCCGGCGCCTAGCTCGGGGCCTGGCGCACAGTAGGGCTCCCGCAGTGGGAGGCTGGGTGCCCAGAGCCTTAGACAGGGGTCGCCTCTTGTCAGGCTCAGGCCCCCATGGGCAGAGCCTCTGGATGACGTCCCCCGCGTCCCAGCACCCGTGTCTGCGGTCCTGAGCCTCGCCTCTCAAAGTGCAACGCTCCTCCTGAAACTGCCATCACGGGTGCAGAGTGGCTGACCTCGGGCTTCACCTGGGCCCTCTTCTTGGGCCCCAAAGGTCACGGGCAGGAGTTGGGCGGGCGCTGGCGGAGAGGTTAGCAGGAGTTTGCTTGCAGACGGTGCCTATGGGCAAGTCCCCGCCCTGTGGGGAGCCTGAGAGCGAGGGGTGCCCCCCCGCCTCCCTCCTTTGGGAACCGACACAGAAGGGTGAGCCACATTCAAGACGCCACGGGGCTGACCCGCGTGCGGTGCCCCCGCCCAGAGCTGGGGGCTCTGCAGACACACGGCGCCTCACGACCTGTAGCCCCAGGACCAGCCCAGGTCCTCGACCCGTCTCACAGGTGGGACAGGGCTGTGGGGCACGCGGAAATTTCTGGGGTGAAGGGAGCCTCTGCAGGCCAACAGCAATGTCACGGGAGCCACAGGCGCCAGTGGACTCGTTCAAAAAGCAAAACCCAAGAGTGACGCTGATTTCAACACTACATTGCGTTAACTCAGTGTTCTCGAACTGTTACTGTTGGACACGGAATCGCTGTGGGAATCATTCGCCAGGTAGTTTGTTTCTTTCCCAGACTGTCCTGGAAAACCGCTGTGTGTTTCACATGCGTGGCTCACATCGGTCCGGACCAGCCACATTCCAGGCGCTCGGTGGCCCCGCGTGGCTCGTGGCCCCGTGTGGCTCGTCCCATCTTGACTGCGGTGGTGTTTCACCAGCGTATACAGTTGTCAAAACTCATCGAACGGAATGCTTAAAGGGGGAGCATTCTACGGCGTATAAATTATACTACAATACAATCGACTAACTGTAGAATTAAATGAAATTGATTGATTTTGATTAAATAGGAAATAGATTCAATTTTACAGATCAGGCCTGCCGTTCAGAGGCAGGTGGGCAGGGAGCACTGGAGAGCGGGCAGGTGGCCGCACCGCATGCTGGAGCTGCTGGGGGTCTCCAATCGGAGTTGCAGGCCGAGGGAGGATTTAATTAAATGGGCCCGGCCTCACCACACCTGGAGCAGGAGGGCCCGGCGTCCTGCGGACAGCCCCGGGGAGGAGGGCCGCTGCTTAACCTGCTGGCGGGCTGACTTTAAGTTAATAAAAGCACATCCGAGGGATGACCCCGGAGCCGGCTCTGCTGCTCTCCTGAAGGCCACGCAGGCCCCTCATAAAAGGTTATTAAGAAAAGTAAATAACTCAGGGGGGTGTGCTTCCTGGCCTGGGCAAGGGCGGGGGCCAGGAGTGGGCGGGAGGCCTGGGGCCCAACCACTTAATTAAGGTGGCAGGAAGGGGCTGGGTGGGGGTTGAACCTGGCCTGGAAACTGGGGTATAAACGTGGGGAGAGAAGTGTGGTTCAGGGGAAACTTGGGGTTCCTCCAGGATGCAGTGAGGGGCCTGCTCTCCATGTGGGGGACAGAGCAGTCATTGAGCACGCAGTGTCCAGCGCAGGAGGATGACAGGCCAGAGAGCTCCTCTGACAGAGAGACCTCCCTCCCTCCCTCTTCATCTTTGACCTGGGCGCTCCTGAGGCGGCAGGAGGACCACTTAGGGTTTGTGTCCTACAGGAGCCTCTGGGGCTGTGGGCGGAATCCCCCATCTCCGAGCGGGAGCTGCGGGGAGATAGGTGCATCCTGGGCCCAGGGGCTGCCCCGTATGACGTGCAGGACTGGGGGGAGGGTGCACACCTCATCAGGGCCTTCCTTTGCTCATCTGTAAATGCTGAAGGGTCCCCACAGCGGCACGTGACGGACGCAGCCCAGGGCCTGACTCAGCACGCGGTGCATTCCATCACTGTTCCAGAGAATGCTTTGCAAACTGTAAAGGGCCCTGAGCATATGAAGGTGAAGAGCTCCAGCTCTGTGACGCATGGTGGAACCCCCAAATCTGGGCGCTGCGCCAGCTCGGGCAGAGGTCAGCACCCTGTTCCCCTGTCCCGCAGGCCCTGGCTCAGCACAGCAGGGTGCTCTCCACCAAAGGTCTGGCGTGGAAAGGCCTGGGGACCCAGTGCCCCAAAGCCACCACCTGTGTTGGTTTTAAAATACGTCCACAGAAAGGTGGAGACTAAGTCCCTTTCCCTTGGGGGTGGGCTGGACCCAGTGACCTGCATCTAATGAAGAGAGTGCGGCAAAACAGTGTGTGGGTTCCGGGATGAGGTCCTAAGAGGCACCGCCCTGCTCCCTTGCTCCCTCGATCCCTCGGGCCACTCGCTGGGGGAAGCTGAGGCGGCCTCCGGGGACGCAGACCCAGCCCCCCCGGCCTCTGCCCCGCGAGGGACCCAGGGCAGAACCGCCCAGCTAAGCTGCTCCCCACAGCCTGCCCCGCACGCGAAGATGGCCACACGGTAGGCGCCGGATGGCTGGGGCTGCCGAGTTTGGGGAGTTCGTTATGCGGTGAGAGACAACCCGTCTCCCTGCTCTCCCGTCAGCTCCACTGCCACACGGGACTGGATTTACCCCCTCGCGGACACCAACACCAGAGTGTTTTTATGATGATATAATACTTGGGAAGAAATTTCACAAAAGAAGGACAAAACTTGCGCTCCGAGACTGAGACACTGTTGCAGACAATGTTGGAAAGACACTCGTGTGTCATGTGGATTGGAAGAGAGGTCAGCACCCCCTGGTTTCCACGGGTTCAATGGATCTCGATCAAAATCCTGGGTTTTTAAAAACATTTTTTGCAGAAATTCATGAGCTGATCTTAAAATTCATGTGGAAATTCAAGGGGCCCAGAACAGCCTAAACAATCTTGGAAAAGAAGAACAGATGAGGAGCCCTCACATGTCCTGGTTTTAGAAGTTCTCACAAAGCTCCAGTGATCACGCCACACGGACAGGCGCGGGGCTCACCGGCACAGAGCCACGGCCCGGGGTAACCCCGCTCTTGCCGTCCGTTGGCCTCTGACGAGGGCACCGAGACCAGTCAGTGGGGAAAGAACGGTCTTTTGAGCAAACGGTGCGGGGACACCTGGTGTCCACACGCAAGACGGAAGCATCCCTCACTACCTGTAAGGAAAATGGACTCACACTGTATCAACACCTGACCGTGACACGTGAGCCTATGAGGGGCTGAGAAGAAAATGGGCGCGAGTCTCCATGACTCTGGGTGACACAATGGCTTCTGGGCTGTGACACCAAAAGCACCAGCAATTGAAGAAAAAATCGATCCATTGGACGTCATCAAAATTTACAACTTTTGTGTTTCAAAGGACTCCACCGAGGGAGTGAAAAGACAGCCCACGGAATGAGAGAAAGTGCCTGCAAATCATACATTTGATCAGGCACTTGTACCTAGAAAATATAATAAAAAAGACAAGGGACCCAGTTTTTTAAATGAGCAAAGCATCTGAATAGATGTTTCTTCAAAGATGACACACAAGTGGCCCATAAGCCACGAAAGATGCGTCGCAAGCTGATGGCTAATGTGACCGCACACCCGCTCGGGTGGTTACGGTACACAGACAGACGAGTGTTGAACCCTCACGCATTGTTGGTGGGAGCGTACAATGGAGAACGCTCTGGCGGTTCCTCGAAGGGTTAAACACAGAGCCGCCACGTGACCGAGCAATTCCACTCCGAGCTGTGTGCCCGAGAGAGAGAAAGGCACAGGTGCACACGGACCTGCGCACGCACGTCCACTAGCACGAGACACAGTGTCCCACAACTGGAAATAACCCAATGCCCATCCGTGGGTGAGGGGATAAACAGTGTGATCCGTCCACACAGTGGCGTGTTATTCAGCCACGGAAAGGAACAAAGTACAGACGCAAACGGCAACATGGGTGAATCTTGGCAACGTTACGCTAAGCGGAAAGTAGCCCATCACGGAAGACACCCGCTGTCTCCACTCCTGTGCTTGGAGCTGGGGGCTCTGAGGGGGATGTGGCGTGAGTGCCGCAGGGTAGGGGCTGCTCTAGGGGGTCGAGAGGGGGACGAAGCTGTCCTGGAACTGGCTGCATGAACCTGCGAAGTCCCTGGAGCCACGGGACAGTGCACCATACTTGGGGGATGTGTGCTATGGGAATGTTATCTTGACAGAGGTGTTAGAACTGTGCCCTCACACACGCGCGTGCGCACACATGTGTGCACGACTGTGTGCACACGCACGAGCGTGTATGTGCATGCATGTGTGTGCACGAGTGTGTGCAAGTGTGTGCATGTGTACTCGTGCACCAATGTGTGCATGCACCAGTGTATGCATGTGTGTGCACAAGCGTGTGCGTGCACGAGTGTGTGTGCATGCGTGTGCACGAGTGTGCGTGCACGAGTGTGTGCAAGTGTGTGCGTGTGTGTACTCGTGCACCAGTGTGTGCGTGCGTGTGCACGAGTGTGTGCGTGCACACGAGTGTGTGTGCATGCATGTATGTGCACGAGTGTGCGTGCGTGCACGAGTGTGTGCAAGTGTGTGCATGTGTACTCGTGCACCAATGTGTGCATGCACCAGTGTGTGCATGTGTGTGCACAAGTGTGTGCGTGCACGAGTGTGTGTGCATGCATGTGTGTGCACGAGTGTGCGTGCGTGCACGAGTGTGTGCAAGTGTGTGCACTCGTGCACCAGTGTGTGCATGCGTGTGCACGAGTGTGTGCGTGCACGAGTGTGTGCGTGTGCACGAGTGTGTGCACACCATCTGCACAGCAGCCTGCGAACAAGGTCCACTGGCCTTGCTGAGATGCTGGCCGGATGTCAGCGCTCTGGGTGGGTAAGTCTCAGGCCTCTGCTCCCCCAGTGTGGGGACTGCTGATGGCTCCAGGGTGTCCCTGCCTGGCCTAGAAACACCTGGACGCTAGAGCCCCTTCCCCAGGCAGCCTGCCGCCACGACAGTGATGTGGGTGTAAAAACCCCAGCTCCCCGCCCAAGATGGGGCCACCGCTGGGGTGCTGTTTCCACCCTGCAGCCCCCATGAGGAGCGGTCAGCCTCAGCTGGACCACATTCCTGCCAAGCTTCCTCCCCCGTCTTGCCCTGCTTGCCTCGGCCCTGTGGGCCCCTCCTGAGGGCTCTCCCCTAGCGCATCACCTGCCCAAGGAGCCCTGTCACTTCACCTGCCCCAGCCAGGGGCCTCTCAGGGAAAGGTGACGGGGGAGGTCACCCCAGTTGTGTGTGCATGCTGATTCAGGGCCCAGAGCTCACCTCCATCTCGTCCTCAGACGGCCTCCTCCACCATCCCCGTCTGATGCACGCAGATGCTGGGCTTAGACAGGGCAAAGGACGGGCACTCCCTTGTCCCTGGTGTTGGGCTCTATAGTAGGGGCTGGACCAGAACCTCAGATCTTGGGCGTGCCCCTGCGCCCTGCCGTGGGGACCCTGGGCCAGTTTGCCTGAGGGCCCACCTCCCTCTGCACCCCCAGAGCCCACCCTGGAAATTCTGACCCTGCCACAGGGAATTCGATGTGCTCTGAGAATGGACACCTCATGGTGTGAAAGCAGGGATGTGGGCACCTCACCCCCTGCCACCCTGAGACCCAAGGAGGGGGACAGAACAGGGAAACGTCACCACGGAAACAGCAAGCCTTTGCTCAGCACCCACTGTGTGTCCACCTGTGCTGGGCATGGACCACCAAGGATCATCTCCATGACTCACAACAGGACTCCACTGCCCAGGTGGGGAGACAGGCTCAGGGAGGAGCCAAGACCTGGAGCCGGCTCAGCTGGACCCCAGGGTCCTCGCTCCTTCCATGGGAGGTGTGTCTGGTGGTTCTCCCCTCTCAGGGACTGCCCCCCAGCAGCCTGGCTTATCACAAAGACCGGTCCCCCCGTCGGCCTCACCCTACCTTGCCACCTCTCTGTGTGACCCGGAGGCAGCAAGCAAGGCTCCACCCAGACCCGCCCAGCCTCTGACCCTGTCTACCGGGAAAGTGCTGTAAGTCCCAGTAACTGCCAGGATCTGCGGCGGGGTTCCCACGGCCAGCACCCCTCAACTTTCGGGAGCTGCTCTCCTTCTTCGCTGCCTGCCCAGGCTCCGGGGTTTCCGGCAGCTCCGAGGGCGAGAGAGCACCCTTCCGTACCCGCCACCCCCCGAGGACCGGAGACCGTCCCCTGCTTGGGCCCAGCAAGGCCCCTTCCCAGCACGGTCGACTTCGCCTCTGAATTAATCTGGGTTTTTAAGCACAATTAAAGAGGTAATCAGGGTCAGCAGCGCCTTTCAAACACAGTTTAGCACAAAATCCTAATGCAGGAATTACACAAATGGATATTGTCAATATAATGGATTCCCACCAATTGCGCTAAACAAGGCTGCATCAGGGCCGCGCGCGGAGTGCGGCGAGGGCTAATTCGGCAGCGCGCAGGTGGAGGCAGGCGGAGCACGGGCTGCACCGCGGCCGCCGCTCCACATTCATTACCGGGGAGCTTGTAACACGTTTCAGAGAATTCATTAGGGAAAGAAAACAGTAAAATTTGAAGTTATTTGTAAACCCGACGGGGAAAACATGCATCATTTCAAGGAAGGAAATGTGTCGATTCCAGACGGGGCCGACGTGGGGGGAGTGCAGGATGTGGGAACCAGGTGTGGGGGGGCTCAGAGGTGGGAGGCTCGAGGCTGCAGGGCTGCGGTGGGGGGGGCTCCCACCTAGGAGGCTCGTGGGGGAGCATCGCCGGTTTGCTGGCCCAGTCCCCCACCCTCCTCTCTGCAAGAAGGGGCGGGGGCACCGAGCTCACACTCTGGCCCAGAGGGGGCAGGGCCTTGCCCACAGTCACACAGCACAGAGGCAAAGCCGGCCAGAGGCAGGCTCCCCTGAGGTCTGGGGGCTGGACACTGGGCCAGGTCAGCCCTGCTGGCTCTGCTCTCCCACTCCGTCCTGGCAGCCTCCCTCCTGTCTCTCCTGCCTCATCCCTACATCCCCATAACAGGCTGCCCCCACCCTCGATCCTACCTCCGCTCTGAGCCCAAGCCCCTTCCAGGGCCGGTGAGTGTCCCTCCCCAGACACCACCTCCCCGGCCCCTTTCCGGCTCTCCCACACCCCCGCTATAATCTCAGCCGGCGGCCACTGCTGTCTCGTCTCTGGGCCTCCAGACCCTGCACGCCGGAAGGGGTGCTTATTCTGCTCACCACTGTACCTGTGACTCGTGGGCACAGACCCATAGGGAGAGACCCCCAAGCATCCTCCTGTCCTCCCCCATTGTGAGGGGGGGTGCCCCCCATTGACAGATGCCTCGCCTGGACCAGGGCGCCACAGTGGGACTGCAGACCCCCTGGAAACCTCCTGGCTTGGTCCGGTCACCCAGCTGCCCTGGGCCAGGGGAGGGGAACCAAGTGGGTCAGGGTGAGACTTGGCCAGGTGGGTCCCAAGGCGTGAGCCCCATAGCCACTGTGACCGGTGCAAGAACCACCGTGGGGGAGAGGACAGAGAGGGCACAGAGGGCAGGCTACAGGTGGCTGGCCGGCTGGACACAGCACAAGCAGCTCTCCAGCAGGTCCAGTGGCGAGTCTGTCCTGGGGGCATCAGAGCTGAAGCTGGGATGCTGCTCCCGCCAGCCCGGGGGCACAAGCCATGGAGGGAGATGTCAGGGGGCTGGAAGAGGGTGGTACGGGGTCCCAGGGGGTGGCCGGGACGGTGTTGATGAGAAAACACACTCCGTGGGCTCTTTCCCCACCCACAGGCCTCGAGGGCTCCCCTGGGGCAGAAGAGGCCCCCGCCGGGGTGACAGGCCAGCCTTGGCTCTGGGCGAGGGGACAGGCTGAGGCAGTCGGCGTCCACCCTCTGAGGTACATAGAACACTGGCCTGGGTCTTTGGGCATCAGGGGCGACCCAAGGCCCTGAGCTCTTCAGGATGGCTGCCCGTGGGTGGTGACCCTTGAGGCTGTCTCCTGGCCCCACCACAACAGGATCTTCTCCCAGGCTGGCCCTGAGGTCCCCGACAAGCTCCACCTTTGGGGTGCCCCCGCCCTGGGAACCGGCCGGGGCTGAGGCCACCCCTTCCGCCCGAGGTACAGAGGTTAATGGAGGCAGTGGGGTGGGGAGGCGAGACATGGAGGGGCCGGCTGGGAGGAGCCCCCGTCTCTTCCGGCCGGGACAGAATGAGGACAGATCAAAGCTCAGGGGTTTATGAGCCTTGGGGGTGGGGGTGGCAGCTGGAACGGGGGTGGGCTTGGGGCTGGCGTAGGATCCCAAGGACGGCTGGGCGGGCAGGCAGGGCCCAGTCAGGGCACCAGCTGTGGGCCGGGTGCTTAACACTCCCACAGCAGCCTGGGAGGAGGGGGCTCTCTCCCCACTTGACAGAGGGGGAAACTGAGGCTCGGGGCCAGATCCCTTGCCCAAGGCCACATGGCTGGCCAGCGGCCAAGTCAGGTTTAGACCAGGCCTGGGTGACCCCGCAGGCTTCCTGCGACCCCGGTGGGGGCTGCCTCCCTTTCGGTGGGCAGACAGGTCCTGGGGGCTGCAGTGCGTGCATGGACAGTGGCCAGTGTGTAATTGATGCACACAGGGGTGAGGGAGCCAGTGGGCCTGCCTTCCTGGGGTCCCCTCTGGGTCCTGAGCCAGAGACGACTGGTTAGGTTTCTGCAAGGGGCACCCCTCCACCCCTCACGCCTGGGTGAGCCTCTCCCCTCTGTCTCTGACTTGTCCCCTCCTCCCAGCCGCTCAACCTCCCCCCCACACAGGGATCAGGCCCCTCTCAGGCCCTGACTTCATCCCCCTCTGGGTGCCAAGGGCCCAGCACCGAGTGACTGCTGCCGGGACGCCTGCGGCTGAGCTCCTGCCCACTCCCACCCAGGCCATGCTGCCCGCCCTCATCTGTCCCCGTGGCAGCCCCGACAGGGAGAGGCAGAAACAGACTGAGCCCCGCGGGAAGCTCGGCAGCCCTCTCCTCCTCTCCCGTCCCTCGCCTGTTCCTCCCTGCCCTGCCCCACCAAGCTGCCCCCTTCCTGCACCTGTAGGCCTTCACCCCCCCAGGCCCCACGGCTGGGAGGTTCCCCGTGCTGACCAGCTGTGGTGTTTGACGTTTTCTGGGGCACGGTCTCTGGGACCCTCCTCACTCATCCCCCTCAGAGGGCAGGTCTTCCCCAGGGTCTAGTTCAGCCTTGCTCGTTACTGCTGTGTGACTCAGGCGAGGCCCTTGGCCTCTCTGAGCACGTGGACACTGCACCGATGCTCCTGTCCTGGGCCAGCGGCTAGCGCCATCCCCACTCTACGATTGGGGAAACCGAGGCTCGGCGCAAGGAAGCCACACGCCATACTGTCCTCCTTCCCAGCCAGGGCCACCCACCGGTGCTTTCCAAGGGTGGATTTTAATTAAGCCAGTTTGTAATTACCTTGCTGCATCCCTACTTAATAAAACTCGAGGGAGTTTTAATTTTTTTGCCTTATTTAAAAATTTCATCACTGCCTGCCAACATGGGGGAGAGAGGTCCTCACTGAGTCGGCCCGTGTGCCTGGCTTCGGGCTCAGGAGGGGTCTGGGGGGCCGGCTAGCAGAGAGGGGCAATGGGCAGCCCCCGTGCCAGCCCATCTTAGGTGTCCTGCCCCCCCCACCAGTCGTCACCCTGACTGGGGCCTTCTGCCCCAGGGACACCCCCCAGGGGTCCCTGATTCCCCCTCCTCCACCCAGCAAGCCCTGCCTGCCTCCAGGGGACAGGGAGAGTCAAACTAGAGAACTCCTGGGTCAGCTTGTTCTGTCAGTGGAGATATAGCACATGCAAAGGCCCAGGGGTTTTCGGGGAGTGGGTGGCAGGATGCTCAGTGAGGGTGGGAGCGTGGCCAGGCTTGGCAGCAAAGGTGGGCAGGGGTCAGGCTGAGGGCAGTGCTGCACGAGGTGGTGGTGGCGTGGGCTAGCCTCCTGCACTAGGTATGCATCTCTGAGAGTTTCCTGAGGACCTACGTGCTAGGCTGCTGTCGGTGCTGGCAAGCACTGCTCCCTCCACACGTGGGCTGTCGGGCTCACCTGGCTTTTCAGAATACAGACTCTGTTATTGGTGGAATTGAAAGACCAGGGAGTTCACATAGAACTTGCTTTTCTGGCTTCTTGCACAACGCTGGTAGCCCCCC
>NW_024424452.1:1041862-1052585 GCF_017311325.1 Ursus maritimus | reverse complement strand
CCCCCCCCCCCCCCCCCCCCCCCCCCGCCGAGGGTAACATCAAGCTGGTGCTGAGGTGGCTGCCAGGCGTGGTTGTCCGGGTCGCACACTGGGTCCAGCGGCACTTCCTGTCACAGCATGGTCCTGCCTGGCCCAGTCCTCAACCACTCCTGGGGCCTCAGCATGGAGCTGCTCCCCAGATCCTGGGGTCCCCCATGTCCTCCCCGCATAAGTCAGCGCCAGGCCTCAGGCCCCAGAGCAGCAGGTTGCCCGAGCTGGGCGCCGGCCGGTGAATGGTGCTCAGGGCCCTGCTTGTCTGACGAAGGGCACCCCCCGCCCTCCACCCCTGTTCACCCCAACTCAGGCTGCCTTAGTCAGGGCAGCCCCTAAGCTCAGTCTTAGCGCAGCCCGAGGTGGGGGGACACATCGTTCTGGCCCTGGGAGTCGGGAGGGCAGCCCCGGTCCAGGAGGCTCCAGGAGCTGCTTCCCTAGAACCCCGTCTATCCAAAACCTGGCGCTGACAGATTGACATAGCAGGTTAATAAGTGCCTCCCTTCCTCCTAAAGGCTAATTAAATATTAATCGGCCTGGTGAGGTCAGCAGAAATCGCTCGGCGGCAGAGTGAGATGCGTTTAATTAATTCTCCTGTGGAGGGTCTGGCCAAGGGGCCCCTCTTGCCCCCTAGCCGCCCTCCACACCCGCCTGGCCTCTGCGCCCCACCCTGCTGCCTGGCACCCCCTCACAGACCCTCACCTCTCACCACCCGGAGGTGAGCGGCGGGGTCTTGTCCCGGGAGTGCGCTCCCACGCTGCCCTGAACCCGTGACTTTCTGCTCCCTGTGCACCTTCCGGAAGCCCATGATGGCGGCATGAGACCAGGGACTGCGGCCCCCACTGTGGTCAGCCCTCGTGTGTCCAGCGGGTGAGGCCGGCCAGGGGCTTCCTCCCATCCCTCAGCTCAGGATGACCCACGGAGTCGATGTGCCTGAGTAGAGGTGGTCGGGCATGGCTGGCCAGGCCAGGCCTGGTCTCCCTGTCTGTCCACCATCTGCTTCTATCAGAGAAGCCTTATTTATGGAGGACACCTGAGGCCCAGACGGGGTGCTCGCTCAGGTGGGCTGGGGCGGGAAGGAAGCCGTGGCCAGTATGCCGGCCCCAATCTGGGCCTGAGACCACAGTGCCTTGGGCCCGAGGGAGGGCCCAAGCGGTGGCCTGCAGGGTGAGTGCTACTGGCAGAGACCCTGCGACGTGACAGGTGGGTCTCGGGCCCGGGCCAGAGACCTGATGGGCAGCCAGCAGCTCCCCTGTCCGCGGCCTTCCCTGTGGCGCACCCCATCCCGGCTTAGCATGCGTCTGGGAGGTGGTGGGCAGCCCTGCCTCTGGGTCTCTACTCCAGTCCATGCTAATTTTTTATTTATTTGAAAGTATGACTGGAAGTGGTTTCAAAGTGAGTCTGGAGTAATTAGGAGCTCCTGCTGATGGATCGTACTGGAGGGACACGGGGATTATTTATTACCGAGTCACTTGCCGGAAAGGTTAGAGGCTCAGAAGTAATTATTTTTCCTTCCTGTCTCCCCGACCCATCCTCTCAGCTGGAAGGGGATATTTTGCAGGGGAGAGCAGTTTGGAGGTCTGGGACTGGGCCCCGCCCCCATCCCGCTGGGAGAGGTGGACCAACAGGGAGGGCCTTTTCCCCGGAAGTTCTGGGGGTCATGGGAGCCTCTGAGGGGCCACCCCAGCCCTGTCCTAAGCTCCCCAGCTGGGGAAAGGCGCTAACTCACTGAGTGCCCTGCCCTGTGCGGGGTTCTGGGGTACACCGAGATGCATTGTGGAGCTGCACAGACAGCCATGGGAAAGTAGCCCAGGCAGCCGGCACTGCAAGTACAAAGGCCCTGGGGTGGGAATGGGCTGGCAGCCTGCAGGGCTGGAGCGGGGGAATGAAGAAGAAGAGGAGACTGACAGGCCTAGTTGTGCCAGGCCACGCTAAGGACTCTGAGCTTTCTTTCAAGTGTTCTGAGAAATGTTTGAAGGACAGAGAGTGGGGAACATGTCACCTACCCACTCTCCTCACATGGTCAGGGTGGGTCTTCAAAAGTGTAAGACCCACTCGGTACCCCCATACCTGTCCCAGCCTGGCCTGGTCTTGACCTCACCTCCCACTCTCTCCTCAAGTATCTCTCACGTTCAGGGAGCTGCCTTGTATAGCAATGCTCAAATAGGGAGCTGGCAGTAGCAAGGGGCAGAAAGCCCAGCTCACCTGGATTAAACAGAAGGGAATTTATTGCCTCCTAGAGTTGAACGGTTGGGGATAGGTGGCTGGCTTCAGGCATGGCTTGATCCAGGGTTCAAATGTCATCACCAGGATTTGTGTCTGGGCTCTGATTTGTCTGCAATGGTGATTCTATCCTTAGCCTTCAAAAATTGTCTAAGGATTTCCACTTCCATCCAAGATACAGTAACAGGGACTAGATTTATGTTCCCATCTGAAACAATTACTTAAAAAAAACCAACAGACAAAATATGAGAGGCAATGACTGTCAAGACATTGGGCATCAGGCACCAAAGGACAGAGATTCCTGAGAGATGGGGGAGAAACAAGGGGAGCCCTGCCACTGAGAGAATTTCCAGACCATGAGGCAGAAATGGAGAAGCCAGGTGTGGCCTGGCCCACTCCCGGAGTTGGAAGAGACAGAGCTCAGAGTCTGGGGGACCGAGGCGGAATTTGTGGGACAGTGTACCAGAGAGGAGAGACCTCCACAGAGAGAGTGGGCACTCTGGAGATCTGTGAAGGGTCCCTCTCGAGTATTCAGCAGAGTGCTAATTGTTGCATGCAGATGAGGAAATCATCCAAGACCTGGAAAGAACCATCCGAAAGCATAAGAGAATGATGCCGGTGCTCACACGGGGCTGGGAAAATGCCTCTTCCTAGCAGCCAGACTCATGAGAGAAAAACTCTTCATTCTCAGGGTCTTGGAAAGAATATTCAGGAAGGTCTTGCCTCAGTAGTGGGGAATCGGTAGCATAGACTGAGAACAGCCCCAGGGGCACAGTCATCAAAGTCAGCAAGGCTGTTGCCCCCTGACTTCACTGCATCCCAAAACACAGGACAAGTATATTTACAGAAATACAAAAATATTCTGCAATCAAAAAAGCAAAATTCACAATGTCTGGCATCCAGTCAAAGATTATCAGGCATGAAAAGAAGCAGAAAAACATGACCCACTGTGAGGATAATACTCAATTAATTCACGCCAACCCAGAACTGACCCAGACACTAGAAGGAACAGACAAGGACATTAAATCAGTTATAACTATATTGCATGTGTTTGAAAAGTTCAGCAGAGACACGGAAGCTACAAAACACACAAACAAGACCCAAACCGAGCTTCGAGTCTTGAAAACGATGATGTCTCCGACGGAAAGCTCGCCAGATGGCGTAACTAACAGACTAGACACGATAGAGAAAAAGATTAGTGAACCTGAAAGCACAGTCATGGAAACCACCAGAATGAGACACAAAGTACTTTTTTTAAGGAGGAAGGGGGTCGTCTGTGAGACAGCGCCCGATGCCTGTGTAATTGGGGCCCCAAAGAGAGAGAGAAAGGACAGAAAAGCTGTTTGAAGAACTTTGGCTAAAAATTTCCGAAATTGGGGAAAACTATAAACGCATAGATAAAATCTCGACGTACCGCGTGCGTAAGAAGCATGAGGAAAACTACAACAGGGCACATGTCTCGGTCAAACGGCTCAAAAGCTGCGACACTGACGACTCGGGGCGGCCAGAGAAGAATCACGCGTCTCGGGAATAAAGACAAGAGCGTCAGCGGACTTCTCCCGGGAATCGCAAAGCAAGAAGGCCCAGGGGCCGAGCAGGAATTCTATACCCAGCAGAGCTATCTCCCAAAATGGTGAAATAGAGGTGTTTTCAGACAGGAGCTGAGAGAATTCGCCACCAGCAGGCCTGCGGCTCGAGAGGAGCCGAAGGACGTCCTTCAGTCCTTCCAGCAGCAGAACAGCGGACAAGTGTGAATCCACACAGGCATGACAAGCGCGGGGACCAGGAACCACGTGGGTGAACAGGTGACCTTTCTATTACCGTCGACAGCTATTGAAATGGTCCTCGACCGCTCAACGAAAAATAACCGCGCCTTGTGGAGTTTATACCACGTGTATAAGTACAGTGTGTGAGGACAGCAGTCTGAATGCCACGAGGGAGAAATGGAAGTCGTTATACCATCGCAAACACGTCCAGGAGAGGGTATCGGCACCAGAGTCCTGCATTACAGCCATGGCCAGATGCCACCACAAGGAAAACCGGGTCTGGGGCACGCCGTGCTAGTTCCTGAAACCGCACGTCAACCTACAATTACCTCTAAATTAAAAATTCAATTAAAATTTCCAAATTTAAATTTTTTAATTAAAAAATCAAATCAATAGAAATGCATGGAAAAAGCTATGATTTGAACAAAATATCTAAGTGTTAAGTAAAGATAGGATCTGGAGGGGAAGAGCCGAGAGGGAGCGCGAGCTAGCGAGTCCAGGCCCTTCCTTCCTGCCTCCCGACCACGCCAGTTCTGAGTATCTCATGTCCAGACCCCGTGAACTCAGATGACAAAAGAACCCTTTCTGATGCCCGGCCTTTGGGTTTGCAAAATGAACGTGAAAATCCCTGCTTCGAAAGATGGTTGATGTCCGCACAATGGAACTGCATTGAGCCCCATAGAGGAGGGAAGCACTGGCCTGAGCCACAGTAGGGGTGGAGCTTGAGGACGCGATCTCAGTGACACGGAAGACCACGTATGCTGTGATTCCCAGGGCAGACCCAGACCCTGAATGCAGATCGGGGGCTGCAGGGGGCTGGGGGAGGGAGAGGGTGGGGAGCAACAGCCAATGGGTGTGCGGTCTCCCTGGTGGTGGGCACGCGACACTGCAAATACACTCAAGGCCACGGAATTGTTCACTCTGAAACGATGGGTGGTTCATTTTGTTATATAAATTTTACCTCCAATAAAAAGAAATGGTGGTTGGGGGATCGAACCCAAGGAGGGGGACATTTACAACCAGCGCCAAGCCAGTCAGAGTGCTGTTCACATTACTATCCCCCAAGTTAACTCCTCCCAGTTAATCCGTGCCTCAGTTTACATTCCCCACAACAGTCGCATCAGTGGGCATACTCTCCCCAACACCCCATTCTCCAGACAAGCCATTGAGGTTCAGAGAGGGTGGGTGGTTTGCCCAAGTTCACGCAGTGGGGCTGGAATCCAAGCCCAGGGTCCCCATTCCAGGTCCAACTCCTCCTGCACGCCCTCTACAAGGTGACCCCGTTGTCCTTTTGTTTTGAAGGATAACCGACATGCAGTGCTACACTGATTCGGCAATTCCATGCGTTACTCAGTGCCCCCCCCCCCCATAAATGGGGTCACCCTGTTTGCACTTCAAGGGCAAGGGGCTTTCAATGTGTGAGCCTCAAATTGTCACGATCACAGCAGATTCAGGCGTGGCAATGCTGGTGAATATGTACGTTGTCACCAAGGGCCGGCACAGCACTGGGGAAGGAGACTAATAAGAGGTCTGTTCTGCAAGGTGTGGGCACGAGTGCGCAGAGTGGAGCACTCAGGAGCCTTGCTGGGGCTGGCAAGGCAGGCAGGCTGCCCGGGCCTGGAGGAGCAGGTCCCGCTGAGGAAACACACTCCTTCCCTCTCTGGTCTCTCATCCCAAACCAGACAGCAAGAGCCAGAGGTGAAGCTAGCAACCCTGCTGGGGCCCAGAGCAGGCAGGGAAGGGTGGAGCCTGGGCGTGGAGGGGCACGTGGCAGCCCCCTCTCAGTCCATAGCACCACTGCCTCTCACCTGGACACCTGCACGTGGCTTCCCCTCCACGACCGCCCAAGCCCCTTACAAAGGGTCCTTTACCACGTCAACCACACAGTGTCACTCGTGTCCTCCGTAAGCCTCAGTGGCTCCCACAGCTCTTCGGAGGAAGCCTGCTGTCTGTGCTGAAGCACCGTCCATGCGGGCCCCCACCCCTCTGCCCTCCCACTCGCCACAACTCCGAGGAGGTTCTCCTGCCTTCTCTCCTGCCTCAGAGACTTTGCACTGGCTCTTCCACTCACTGGGAATGTTTCTCACTGCCCCCTCCTCCAGGCCCTGCCTCAAGCATGGGGAAGCCCTCTCTATGCCACTGGTTCCACTTCCTCCGTAAAGACCCTCACAGAATGCCCCCCATTGCCCGGCGTGACCTGAGGAAGTCAATGGGGGCAGGAGTCCGGTGAGTTTGTTTGCTGCCCTCAGCACAGGGCCTGGCGTAGGGAGGCACCCGAGGATCGGTTGCAGAGGACGTGGGTGAGTCCCCGTGAGAGAGCGAGTGAACAGTATTTGGGGCAGAGCTGGGCCTCAGCAGCAGACATCAGGTGAGGGACTGTGGCTCCAGCTGGCCCTCCTGACCCTGGCTTCCTCCACTGATGGCCGACCTCCTGACGGTGGGCGAGGCTCCGGGAAGGGAACAGATGGGCTGGGCCCACCTCCTGAGGGCCCCAGGGGCTGCTGGGGGGGGAGACTGCCACCACTCCAGGCTGCTTTGCCCTCTGGCCTCAGTCTCCCTGCCTGTAAAATGGGCACCTTCATGAACCTCCCCTTGCAGAGCCCAGCCTCCCCCTCCCCCCCCACCACCAGGGACTCAGGCCCATCGCTGACCCTGTGCCCTGAGCCCTTTGGGCCTGTCTCCTCCCCTGGAGTCCCAGCTGCCAGGCTCCCTAGGGGCGAGGAAGGGCAGGCGGAGGGTGGCTTGCTGACGGGAGCACCTCCTTTGGCTCCAGGGAGACATCGAGGAGCCGGGGGCAGGAGGGGTGGGCAGAGGGCCCGACCTGCAGGCCCCTCCTGCCACCCGGAGTCTGTGCCCCAGCAGCGGCTGTCTGTCTGTCTGTCTGTCAGTCTGTGCGGGGCGGCCTGCCCAGCCAGGGCCGGCGGGCGGCTGCAGGGCACGCAGCTGCTTGCTGGGCCTTGTCATGAACCAAACACGGTAACTGTTTAACGATTGAGCCACACTAATGAATATTGGGCCAGATATTTTCGAGGCCTGTTCCGACTGATTACTTGGAGAGCTGAGTACGCCTCCCAATTACCCAGGCAATTAGGCGGCTAATTAAACACTTACCCTTCGCTTCATAAACAGGCGCAAGCGGGTGGGAGCCGGCGCTGGCTCGGGCGCTTGTGGAATACGGGCTGCGGGAGCCCCACGCGCACCCCCCGGGTCCCAGCCGCCCTGTGGGTACGCCGGCCGGTGTGCAGACGAGCCTCAGGACCGGCGTCCAGGCGGGCTGAGGGTCTGTCCTCACCTCCCCGGCGGACTCTGCCCTCAGCTCTTTGGCTGCCTCCTGCTCCAGGGAACCCTCTGCCTGTCCTGGCTCCGGGGCCCTCTGCTTGCTGACCTCGGGGGTCCTGGTCCCGCCCCCTGGCCTGGCCGCTGCCTGCAGGACGCCTCTCTTCCGCCGGCCATGCGCCACTGCGCTGGCAAAGGCTGCTCCCATGTGCTCGGAGCACAGCCAACTGGCCTCCCAGCCAGAGTGATTTTTCTGGAAAATCTGTCAGGTACGGTGGTTGTAAGACATGGCCCCCCGATTGTTCTGACGTCCCTCTCGTGGAGGGGTGCCTGTCGGCTCCCCTCGAATCCGGGCTGGTCCGCGACAGCTTCAGGCAGCGGAGGCTGTGTGCCTCCAGGGCCGGCTCGCGGAGGCCGGCAGCCTCGGGCCTGCTCCTGGAATGCTTGTGCCCGAGGCCCGGAGCCCAGCAGGCTGCACCCGCACACGCGAGTGCACGCACACGCACGCACACGCACACGCACGCACACGCACGCACCTCCACCAGAGCCCTTCCGCTCCTGGCTCTGCTCAGGACGCAACTCGCTCATTTGGTCACGGCCTGTGTCCCTGCCGGTGCGCGTGCCCCGCCGGGAAGAGCCCGGTGGCACCCAGCTCAGCCCAGGCTGGACACTGGTCGCTGCTCAGGGTGATGCACAGACAGGAAAGAACGGGGGTGCCCCCAACGCCGGGGGTCACGCCTCGCACTCACCGAGGACATCGCAGACTAACAGAACCCCTGCGCCTGCCTCTGGCGCATACCCGCCCCCGCAGGCGCACCCACGCGCACACACCCCTTCCCGTAGGAGTGTACAGGACCGGTGGGGGGGGGAATGGAGCAGCCCACCCTCGCGGCAGCTCAGTGACCACCTCGGCCCGCCCCAGGCCCGGGGGGAGGGTATGGAGAAGAACATGGGTATACGTTCTGCTGCCAGGAGCCCTGCCCTGACTTCTCTCTGACTCGACCCCGCCCTGACTCCCTTCCGGGCCCACGTCCCAGGCATTGAAGGATGCGGGAAGGACTCGGAATGCTGTCCCTACCTGGAACCCAATGCCGCCTGGAAAGGTTGGGCAGGTGGGGCAACGTGTTCCCCAACCTCACAGCCCCCCTCACCTGGATTACAGCCCAGAGGCAGAAAGCCGCTGGAAGCTGGGCTGAGGCCCTCCAGAGACCGTGGTCCTCTCGCCGAGCCCAGAGACACGGAGGACAGGCGGGCTGGGACCAGCATCCCAGCGGCTGGAGCAGAGTGCCAGGCTGGGGGCTTCAAACAAGCAAACTTGATCCTCTCCCCGTCCCGGGGCCAGAAGCGTGAGCTCAGGGGTCGGGCCGTGCTCCCTCTGAGGGCTCCAGGGGAGGGTCCCTCCGGCCTCATCCAGCTCCTGGTGGCCATGCTGGGCTGGTGGCCGTGTCACCCCAGCCTCTGCCTCCGTGGCCACGTGGCCTCCTCCCTGCGTGGGTGTCCACACTCCCCTCTTCTGTGAGGACACCACCCCGCTCCAGCGTGGCCTCCACTTAACGATCACACCGCAGAGTCCTGCTTCCGAGGAAGCTCACGCTCACGGGGACCAGGGCTAGGACTCGGACGTACTTTTGGGGGCACAGTACAATGCCCGGTAGCTACCACTCCACTGCACAGCCTTGAGTCAGGGCCAGGCCTCCCTGTGCCTCAGTTTCCCCACACATCAGGGTGAGGGACACAGGCCCTGACCCCTTTCCCCGGGCATGCCAGGAGCTCTGACCCCAGCCTTGATGTCATGGTCAGCCTGGGGTCCACAGCCAGCCTCTCCTATCTCAACACCCATCACTTAAATTGAGACCTCCTCACCCAGGCACCTGCCATGCATGACAGCCCTCAGGTGGCCTCACATCAAGCTTGGGAAACTCAACCAGTTCTATATCTCCTAGAGGCTGGCGGGCATGGACCATGGAGAGGCCTCCCAATGAGCTAAGGAACAGAGGGCTGGCTGAGCAGGGACTCCCTACAGCCATCTCCTCCAGGGAGAACGCCTGGCTTTCCTCCATACCACCCTGACCCCATCCCATCTCCAGCCCATCCCTGGGAGACAGGTCTGGCCGTATCAACGTGGCATTTGGGGCCTCCAGAACCACCACCGGGACCCCGGCCCCCCGACCCTTGTCCTCCAGCTCTCCTGCCTCGGTGCCTTTCCGCGGCCAGGCAAACTGTCCAGGTGCCTCTGTGAGCTGCCACAGAGGGTGCTGGGGCCCCACCTGGGGCCCTCTGATGCCAGACCCGTAAGTAAACAGACACTGCAAAGGCGGGGCGGGGGGGCGGGAGTCGGTGCCTGTGTGAAAGGAGCGTGTGAACGAAAGAAGGAAGGAAGGCAGGAGTGAGAGTGCATGGGTGAGCGGTGGGCCCACCCAGTGGGGGCCTCCCGACAGCTCGGGCACTCTGAGCCTGTTTCCTCACCTCTAAAATGGGGACCGCACCGTCCCTGCCTCAGGGGTCTTTGCACGTTGGTGAGCCGAGGCTGGAGGGCTTGGCGCAGGGCCTGGCGAGGAGCACGGGGAACGGGAGGGTCCAGGCTGGAGGGAAGGGCTTCGTGCTGGCCACCTGCCAGTGTGGGGTGCGGCCTCCTGGGAGAGGGGGTGCGGGCTCTCCTTCCTCTCTGGGTTTCCCTCGGGTCGGGACGGGACAGCCAGGACACCCGGGGACGTGCCCCCCACTCACGGGCATCCGCGGGGCGCACCCCCCCCCGTACCCAGAGACCCGCCCCGCCCCAGCGCAGGGGCCGGGAAAGCGGAGCCAGACAAAAGACTCTGTGTCGAGCTGAGGCCTGGCCGGTATTTATGGCGGCCGGGAGTTTAAGAAAACAGGGGCCTTCCGTCCACGGGCGAGCGCGGCCGGTGGGGGAAGCCCGGAGCTAATTAAATCTGCGAGGCCGGGGCCACAGAGGCCGATTGTGCAGCAAGAGGATGTTAATGTGCATTTTAAATATTTATTGTAACTGAGGTAGGTTATGAAAACAGACATCCCTCCTTTCAACACTCGGTGCGTCAGATTTAGGGCTTGTCTGGCCGCTGAGTGATTTCGCAGCAGTCGGCGAGGCCGGGAGCCCATCCATCACGCCCGCGAGAGGCCGGCGGATGGTGAAAGATTAGCGGCCTGATTTACGGCCAGCGGGCCGCGAGTGGGTGGGGCGGCCGCACACCTGTCTGGGCTGGTGGGCGCCAAGGGTGCCCTTGGCCTCCCAGAGGCTCCGTGCCCAGCCTCCTGGGTCCTCCCTGGCCAGGCTGGGGGTCCCAGGCACCCTGCTTCCCTCTGGGCCTCAGTGTTCTCATCCAGAATATGGGACCGGAGTAGCCATGCACGGTCGGCGCGTGCGTGTCCATGGCATAAAGCCATCACAGCCAGTTGCAAAGGGCAACTTG
>NW_024424452.1:1039266-1041852 GCF_017311325.1 Ursus maritimus | reverse complement strand
GCAGAAAGCCGCTGGAAGCTGGGCTGAGGCCCTCCAGAGACCGTGGTCCTCTCGCCGAGCCCAGAGACACGGAGGACAGGCGGGCTGGGACCAGCATCCCAGCGGCTGGAGCAGAGTGCCAGGCTGGGGGCTTCAAACAAGCAAACTTGATCCTCTCCCCGTCCCGGGGCCAGAAGCGTGAGCTCAGGGGTCGGGCCGTGCTCCCTCTGAGGGCTCCAGGGGAGGGTCCCTCCGGCCTCATCCAGCTCCTGGTGGCCATGCTGGGCTGGTGGCCGTGTCACCCCAGCCTCTGCCTCCGTGGCCACGTGGCCTCCTCCCTGCGTGGGTGTCCACACTCCCCTCTTCTGTGAGGACACCACCCCGCTCCAGCGTGGCCTCCACTTAACGATCACACCGCAGAGTCCTGCTTCCGAGGAAGCTCACGCTCACGGGGACCAGGGCTAGGACTCGGACGTACTTTTGGGGGCACAGTACAATGCCCGGTAGCTACCACTCCACTGCACAGCCTTGAGTCAGGGCCAGGCCTCCCTGTGCCTCAGTTTCCCCACACATCAGGGTGAGGGACACAGGCCCTGACCCCTTTCCCCGGGCATGCCAGGAGCTCTGACCCCAGCCTTGATGTCATGGTCAGCCTGGGGTCCACAGCCAGCCTCTCCTATCTCAACACCCATCACTTAAATTGAGACCTCCTCACCCAGGCACCTGCCATGCATGACAGCCCTCAGGTGGCCTCACATCAAGCTTGGGAAACTCAACCAGTTCTATATCTCCTAGAGGCTGGCGGGCATGGACCATGGAGAGGCCTCCCAATGAGCTAAGGAACAGAGGGCTGGCTGAGCAGGGACTCCCTACAGCCATCTCCTCCAGGGAGAACGCCTGGCTTTCCTCCATACCACCCTGACCCCATCCCATCTCCAGCCCATCCCTGGGAGACAGGTCTGGCCGTATCAACGTGGCATTTGGGGCCTCCAGAACCACCACCGGGACCCCGGCCCCCCGACCCTTGTCCTCCAGCTCTCCTGCCTCGGTGCCTTTCCGCGGCCAGGCAAACTGTCCAGGTGCCTCTGTGAGCTGCCACAGAGGGTGCTGGGGCCCCACCTGGGGCCCTCTGATGCCAGACCCGTAAGTAAACAGACACTGCAAAGGCGGGGCGGGGGGGCGGGAGTCGGTGCCTGTGTGAAAGGAGCGTGTGAACGAAAGAAGGAAGGAAGGCAGGAGTGAGAGTGCATGGGTGAGCGGTGGGCCCACCCAGTGGGGGCCTCCCGACAGCTCGGGCACTCTGAGCCTGTTTCCTCACCTCTAAAATGGGGACCGCACCGTCCCTGCCTCAGGGGTCTTTGCACGTTGGTGAGCCGAGGCTGGAGGGCTTGGCGCAGGGCCTGGCGAGGAGCACGGGGAACGGGAGGGTCCAGGCTGGAGGGAAGGGCTTCGTGCTGGCCACCTGCCAGTGTGGGGTGCGGCCTCCTGGGAGAGGGGGTGCGGGCTCTCCTTCCTCTCTGGGTTTCCCTCGGGTCGGGACGGGACAGCCAGGACACCCGGGGACGTGCCCCCCACTCACGGGCATCCGCGGGGCGCACCCCCCCCCGTACCCAGAGACCCGCCCCGCCCCAGCGCAGGGGCCGGGAAAGCGGAGCCAGACAAAAGACTCTGTGTCGAGCTGAGGCCTGGCCGGTATTTATGGCGGCCGGGAGTTTAAGAAAACAGGGGCCTTCCGTCCACGGGCGAGCGCGGCCGGTGGGGGAAGCCCGGAGCTAATTAAATCTGCGAGGCCGGGGCCACAGAGGCCGATTGTGCAGCAAGAGGATGTTAATGTGCATTTTAAATATTTATTGTAACTGAGGTAGGTTATGAAAACAGACATCCCTCCTTTCAACACTCGGTGCGTCAGATTTAGGGCTTGTCTGGCCGCTGAGTGATTTCGCAGCAGTCGGCGAGGCCGGGAGCCCATCCATCACGCCCGCGAGAGGCCGGCGGATGGTGAAAGATTAGCGGCCTGATTTACGGCCAGCGGGCCGCGAGTGGGTGGGGCGGCCGCACACCTGTCTGGGCTGGTGGGCGCCAAGGGTGCCCTTGGCCTCCCAGAGGCTCCGTGCCCAGCCTCCTGGGTCCTCCCTGGCCAGGCTGGGGGTCCCAGGCACCCTGCTTCCCTCTGGGCCTCAGTGTTCTCATCCAGAATATGGGACCGGAGTAGCCATGCACGGTCGGCGCGTGCGTGTCCATGGCATAAAGCCATCACAGCCAGTTGCAAAGGGCAACTTGGCGTCGCTGGATGCAGAACCGGCAGGGCTGTGAACAGTCAGCTCTTTGACCGTGTGCGGGCCACAGGCCCACGTGTCCAGGGAAGAGCCTCCCCGCACAGTCCTCAGAGGTGGCTTCCTTCTGTGCAAGAGCTCCTGGCTCGCCCCAAGAGACAGGGCTCAGGGTGCAGAGGACCAGGCAGGCTGTGGGGATGGGGGACACGAGCAGTGGGGAGGGGGCAGGGGGGCTCGGCTGGGGCCTGGGAGCAGTTAGTCCTGCCGTCCTCTGGGCATTAATGTCCCCACCTGTGACACAGGTTGTCATTGGAGCCAGCACTGGGGGGGGGGG
>NW_024424452.1:1031183-1039256 GCF_017311325.1 Ursus maritimus | reverse complement strand
ATCAGGGTGAGGGACACAGGCCCTGACCCCTTTCCCCGGGCATGCCAGGAGCTCTGACCCCAGCCTTGATGTCATGGTCAGCCTGGGGTCCACAGCCAGCCTCTCCTATCTCAACACCCATCACTTAAATTGAGACCTCCTCACCCAGGCACCTGCCATGCATGACAGCCCTCAGGTGGCCTCACATCAAGCTTGGGAAACTCAACCAGTTCTATATCTCCTAGAGGCTGGCGGGCATGGACCATGGAGAGGCCTCCCAATGAGCTAAGGAACAGAGGGCTGGCTGAGCAGGGACTCCCTACAGCCATCTCCTCCAGGGAGAACGCCTGGCTTTCCTCCATACCACCCTGACCCCATCCCATCTCCAGCCCATCCCTGGGAGACAGGTCTGGCCGTATCAACGTGGCATTTGGGGCCTCCAGAACCACCACCGGGACCCCGGCCCCCCGACCCTTGTCCTCCAGCTCTCCTGCCTCGGTGCCTTTCCGCGGCCAGGCAAACTGTCCAGGTGCCTCTGTGAGCTGCCACAGAGGGTGCTGGGGCCCCACCTGGGGCCCTCTGATGCCAGACCCGTAAGTAAACAGACACTGCAAAGGCGGGGCGGGGGGGCGGGAGTCGGTGCCTGTGTGAAAGGAGCGTGTGAACGAAAGAAGGAAGGAAGGCAGGAGTGAGAGTGCATGGGTGAGCGGTGGGCCCACCCAGTGGGGGCCTCCCGACAGCTCGGGCACTCTGAGCCTGTTTCCTCACCTCTAAAATGGGGACCGCACCGTCCCTGCCTCAGGGGTCTTTGCACGTTGGTGAGCCGAGGCTGGAGGGCTTGGCGCAGGGCCTGGCGAGGAGCACGGGGAACGGGAGGGTCCAGGCTGGAGGGAAGGGCTTCGTGCTGGCCACCTGCCAGTGTGGGGTGCGGCCTCCTGGGAGAGGGGGTGCGGGCTCTCCTTCCTCTCTGGGTTTCCCTCGGGTCGGGACGGGACAGCCAGGACACCCGGGGACGTGCCCCCCACTCACGGGCATCCGCGGGGCGCACCCCCCCCCGTACCCAGAGACCCGCCCCGCCCCAGCGCAGGGGCCGGGAAAGCGGAGCCAGACAAAAGACTCTGTGTCGAGCTGAGGCCTGGCCGGTATTTATGGCGGCCGGGAGTTTAAGAAAACAGGGGCCTTCCGTCCACGGGCGAGCGCGGCCGGTGGGGGAAGCCCGGAGCTAATTAAATCTGCGAGGCCGGGGCCACAGAGGCCGATTGTGCAGCAAGAGGATGTTAATGTGCATTTTAAATATTTATTGTAACTGAGGTAGGTTATGAAAACAGACATCCCTCCTTTCAACACTCGGTGCGTCAGATTTAGGGCTTGTCTGGCCGCTGAGTGATTTCGCAGCAGTCGGCGAGGCCGGGAGCCCATCCATCACGCCCGCGAGAGGCCGGCGGATGGTGAAAGATTAGCGGCCTGATTTACGGCCAGCGGGCCGCGAGTGGGTGGGGCGGCCGCACACCTGTCTGGGCTGGTGGGCGCCAAGGGTGCCCTTGGCCTCCCAGAGGCTCCGTGCCCAGCCTCCTGGGTCCTCCCTGGCCAGGCTGGGGGTCCCAGGCACCCTGCTTCCCTCTGGGCCTCAGTGTTCTCATCCAGAATATGGGACCGGAGTAGCCATGCACGGTCGGCGCGTGCGTGTCCATGGCATAAAGCCATCACAGCCAGTTGCAAAGGGCAACTTGGCGTCGCTGGATGCAGAACCGGCAGGGCTGTGAACAGTCAGCTCTTTGACCGTGTGCGGGCCACAGGCCCACGTGTCCAGGGAAGAGCCTCCCCGCACAGTCCTCAGAGGTGGCTTCCTTCTGTGCAAGAGCTCCTGGCTCGCCCCAAGAGACAGGGCTCAGGGTGCAGAGGACCAGGCAGGCTGTGGGGATGGGGGACACGAGCAGTGGGGAGGGGGCAGGGGGGCTCGGCTGGGGCCTGGGAGCAGTTAGTCCTGCCGTCCTCTGGGCATTAATGTCCCCACCTGTGACACAGGTTGTCATTGGAGCCAGCACTGGGGGGGGGGGGGCGGCCTCCTGGGAGGGGCAGCTGAATTCCAGGGTTTGGGATTAGGATGAGGAGAGCCCCAGGCCAAGCAGGCGATAAGTCTGCTGCAGAGTAAGGAGCCAGTTGGGTCCTCCAACTTTCAGCCCATTCAGAGGTCTCCAGCGACAAGGACCCAGCTTCCTGCACCCACCCGAGCACTGTGCTCGGCTGAGCAGACCCCCAACGGACACTTCTGAGGTCCAGCACATCTTCTCTAAGAGCCTTCTTGCCTCATATGGAGCAGGAATCCTCTCTCAGACCTCCCACTTGCACACCCCCAGGGATGGGCAGCTCACTACCTTCTAAGCAACTTTAGTCCACCATCTCTCACTTGCCTGAGTTTGCAACAGCTCCCCAGGGGTTGGACATCATCCCCATATGGGCAGGAGAGCACAGGCGATGAAGGAAGTGGCCACCTTCCCGCACCTGCCCTATTGCCCCAATTGTGACACTGCTGGGGCTGCCCCCATCCTCCTGTATCCTCCTTCACCTCAGGTACCAGGGTCCCAAGCCCCCTCACCACATCCTTGTCCCCCCACCCTCCTTACTGACCCCCCACCAACAGTGCCTCTGAGCTCATGGGTGCCATCCTTAGCACGGGGGGAGACCAGAGACCCCCGTGGGGTGCCCCACTCATGGACCCCTTCTCCCCACTGACATCCCTGCTCACCACCCTCCTCTGGCCTCCGACTGCAGCCCGAGGGACGGGACGCTGATGCTGGGTCCTAGCGCTGCTCGAGCCGGGGTGGGCACAGTGGCTGGGCTCCCAGACAGGCACGCATGTGCCCATCCTGCCAATTAGGCCCAGCGGCACCATCAGATGTGCTCGTTAGTGGAGCTCGGAGGGAGAGAGCAGGCGGTGCGGTTGGTCGATGGGGGACGCGTCGCCTGCCTGCATGGACGGCCCCCTGCCTTGAGGATCGATGTCCCCCTCCACGCGGCTGAGGGGACAGAGCAGAGGCTCCCAGAGGCTCAGGCCCAGAGGGACAGCAGCCTCCCAGCCCCCACGCCTGATTCCAGGGTTCTCCCGGCCCCACAGGCCAGCCCTGAGTAGTAAGACTGGACTGTGTCCCCGATTTACAGAAACAGAACAAGGCTTGGGGACTTGCCCCAGCTGCCCACCTGTGCTTCACGAGCCCAGAGCAGATACCTTTCCTGTGGTGAGGACAGAGGGACCACGCTGCTGGCAGCGGTGGGAGGGGGGACTGCCGGAGCGCTCAGGGGCCTGGAGAGGCGGTATGCTACTCCTGTGCATCCTTGGACAAGCCCACCGACCTCTCTGCACCTCTCAGCCTCTGCCGAGACCCTGGGGGGCTGAGCCCAGCAGGCGGGGCACCCGTGATCATGGAGGGTGGCTTGGGTTGACAATGGCCAGCGACCCCCAGCTAAGGCTGTGCTGAGACCAGGCCAAACCCCAGCCCAGGCTGTCGGGAGGGGCAGAGAACCAACTGCCCCCAAGCTGGGCTGGTGCATGGGGTCAGCATCTTCTGGGGTTGGGATAGAGTGGCTCTGCAGGGTCTCTGGTGCCCACTGCCTCCCCGTTCCACATCACCGCACGTGAACGCATGTGTGCTCAGACAGAAACGGAACACTTCCCACCTCAGGAATTACTTGGGGCCACACGCACACGAAAGCACGCACACACGGGTGCGCACGTCACACTCAACCTGCAAGGCACCTCCCCACACACCTCCAGCTCCCTGCACGGTGTGGACGCGGCCGCAGATGACGCGCGTACAGAAACACCCACATGCACACACGTACGTGCTCGTTGTGCACTCCTGCTCCCAGGTGTGCCCGTGGACATGCGTGCCCATGTGCACACTGGGCCACCCTCGATCCCAGGCCGCCTGCCCGAGCTCCGGACTCGTGCTTGGTGCGCGTGCTGGCAGATTGCCTGCTTGGGAGCCTGCCCTTGCATCTGGGCCACTTGTAAATCACGTCTGGGGAACAGCAGGAGCAGGGGCTGCAAGCGTGGACAGGACGAGGCTGGAGTGGCCCACGCCCGCCACGGAGCCCAAGGCCCCTGTCCTGCCCGCATCCACTTGGCCGTCTCTGGGTGAAACTGACCTGCAGCCCCCAACCCTCCTGGGGAGCACTGGGCCCTCCTAGAACCCAAACCTTGGTGTCTAAGCTCCTTTCTCCACTGACAGGAACCAGAGACCTTTGAAGAAATGTTGTCCCCAGGGTTGGGCATCAGGGAACGCAAGGGGCTGGAGCGTCCTGTGCCAGGGAGTGATGGGACCAGAGGTGCCGGGTCCCACTGGCCAAGCTGGGGTGACCTGAACATCAACGTGGGTAATGATGTGAGCAGATTTCCGCTCACCCAGGAACATTAGCATCTATGTCCAAACCGGAGTAAATACATGAATAGAGGGGAACGCTGATGTTTACGGCCCCAACCACCACCTCACAAGAACGCATTAATGACTAAAGGAAACAGCCTTATGGCGGAGCACCCTGGCAGACGTACGCAATCAGATGGTCAAAGCAAGGGGCACCGGTGAGGGACAAAGCAGAATCAGGGCCTCCCCAGGATGCATGGCAGCGGAGCCAGCCCCAGCTCGCGATGCCCCTGGGGCATGTCCTACGCTCCTGCTGCCAAACCAAGAAACTGGCTTTGAAGAAACAGCAGGCTTGAATGCAGGGGAGCCCCACAAAGGGGTCTGTGACCTTCAAGTGTCACGGTCGTGCAAGGCAAGGCTGCTCCAGAATGAAGGACACAGACCAGACCACGACGACGGAGGGCAACTTGCAAGTTCTGCTCTCCACGCATCACTGGGACCCCTGGTGGGGCTGGAATGGAGGGATGTATCCGTGTGCTCCTGTCCCCTACTGCTGTGTAACAAACCATCCCCAAACCGAGCAGCTTAAAACAACAGCCTTTTTATGACCTCTCCCTATTTTGGAGTCAAACAGGGCTCGGCCAGGTGACTCCCCTGTTTCTGTCATCCAAGGTCACTCAGCAATGCTCAACTCCCCAGGACTGGGGCTGGCGCTGCTCTGGGGGTGCCCAGGTGGGGACAGATGGAGAGCTGGACTCAGATGGGACAGTTGGGCTGAGTGCCCAGGGGAAGGCTTGTCCAGTTCGGTAGCCCTGGGGTAGTCAGAGTTCTTCCGTGGCAGCACAGGCTCCCAGAGAGAGGGTCCCGAGTGGTGGGAGAGGGAGAAGCTGCAGGCCTTCTCATGACCCAGTCTCGGGGGTCCCAGACGTCATGTCTGCCACGTCCTATTGGTCAAGCAAGTCACCAGACTGAAGGGGAGGCGATTTGACCCCGCCTCTCGCCTCTCCCTGGGACCAAGCTCCAGCCTGGCATTCACAGCTGTGGCCAGCCCCCACCCCTCACTCTCACACAGGCCACCCACCCGCCCCTGCAGTCACCTCCGGCCGCCAGCCTCCGGCCTCCACCCTCCACCCTTTGCCCAGGCTGCGCCTTCCGAGGAGACCCTCACTCTCCGAGCCCAGAGTCCTACCAGATGCGGCTCTGGGTGCCCCCAGCCCCCACCTGCCCCTCCTCCTCCGAGTGTCCCAGAGGCAGGGAGTGGGGGCCCAGGATATCTCATGACTGGTTTGAGGTCCCTGAAAGCAGACGCGTTGCCGTCCAGAGAAACAGAATACGAGCCACACAGGTACGTCTCCTACATTTTCCCAGAAGCCACGGTGGAAAAAAGGTCAAAAGAAGCAGGTGAGATTACCTTCAGTAATATATATTTTTTTAGCCCCGCAGACCCAACACATGGCCACAGGTCCTAAGTACGAGCAGAACTGTTGCTGAAATGTTTGCACTCGTTCTCGCCCCACGTCGCTGCGATCCGGCGTGCGCTTTGCACGTGCCGCGCACCCAGCGCGGACGCTCGAGGGCTGCGCGGGGGCAGCTGGCTTCCGTGGGGGGCAGGCAGGGCGCCGTCAGCCCCCAGCCCCCGCCTGGTGCCAGGGCGTCTGCCCACCCCGTGGGCCTGCGGTGGGTGCTCTGCGAGGCCCTGCGGCCTCAGCCGAGGGCAGCGCTGTGTAAAGAGCCTGGCTGTTGCTAATCCTTAGGAAAATAGCAACCCGGCTGGGAGCTTCAAACATGCAAACGCCTGCTTAGCATGGTGATGGGGAGGGAGCCCTCGCCCACCCCTCCCCCTCAGCCAGGGGAGGAGGCTCTCCACGGGGTCGGACTCTGGGCCCCATCCAGGCAGTGCCCGGACCACGGGCTCCCTGTCCATCCTGGTGACTTCGGAGCAGACGTCCATTCTGCTCCAGAAGGGCTGGGAGAGAAGGGCAATGCCCCCCACTCCTGGAGACGGGTTCTCCTCCCATTGTACAGAAGGGAAAACTGAGGGCCACATGGGGTACTTAGCTGCCCAGGGCCCCCTGGCCAGTGAGCAGAGCTATTCAGACCAGAGCCCAGGTGTGGCTGATGACATCACTTGGTCTCCCTGGGGTGGGTGAGGGGAGAGACCCTCGGCTCGGCCATCTGGGCAGCAGAGCAGCCTGGGCCCCGCTCGGGCCCAGATGGGAGATGGACGGCAGGGGCTGTGGGAGCTCGGAGCCAGCCTCCTGGGGAGGTGCCACAGCCCCCACATGGGGCCCCCAGACAGGCCCCAGACCAGCGCTCAGACCCCAGACCTCCCCATACCTTCCTACAGGCCCCGGTGCACCCAGTGTTACTCTTGCAGACAGGACTCTGCTCCCCCGGGACAAGTGGATGGACGCACACAGGATGGGCAGGCCCACCCAGCTTTCAGCCTGTCGTCCCCAAAACATCCCGAGCTCCGGCTCTTGGTTTTGCTCCATTTCTCACTGTACCTCACAGGCTTTCCTGTCAGCAGTAAAAGTGACCAGGCGTCCCTGGCAGGCCACCCCAGTCCCCTCGTCCCAGCCCAGCGTGCACGCCCACCCATGCAGCCCCCGGCCCCTGTCAGTCCCAGAGGGAAGCCCATTCCCTCATCACCGTCCCCCGTGGAGACAGCGGGGTGACCAGAGCCCGGAGCACCCACACGGCGCTAGTGCCCCCTTTCTCCCTGCAACAAGCCACAAGGGGCCCTAAAAATGGGTGAGGTTGCCTCGCAAAACTCCCATACCCCAGAGCTGGTGAAATCACAGGATTTTCTTACTGTGGTAAAAACACGCCATGTAACATCGACCATCTTAACCATTGTAAGTCCACAGTTCAGGGGCACCGAGCACATCCACGCGGCTGTGCGGGCGTCCCCCCGTCCGGCTCCAGAACCTTCCATCCCCTGCACGGAGACCCTGTCCCCGTGATGCACGGACCCCCACCTGCTCCCCCAGCCCTGGCCCCGCCGTCTACTCTGTGTGTCTGTGAGTCTGACGACTCCAGGACCTCGTGTGAGTGGGGTCCCCGTGCGCGTCCTTCTGTGTCTGGCTGGTGTCCCTCCGCCTCCCGTCCTCGGGGCTCGTGCCCGTGGTGCAGGGGTCCGGTTCCTTTCCTTTCTGAGGCTAAATAATTTTCCGTAGTAAGGATGGCCCACAGTTTGTGATCCGTTCCTCCCTGGGTGGATTCATGGTTTAGCTCACGGGAACGCTGCTGCTATGAACACAGGAGACAGAGGAGTGGGACTGCGGGGTCGTACGGTGACTCCAAGTCCAACTTTTTGAGGAACGCCCACACTGTGCTCGACAGCAGCTGCACCTTACTCCTCGCCACCCGTGCACGAGGGCTCCAGTTTCCCCACATCCTGGCCCAGATCTGCTATTTTCTGTTTGGTTGAGATCCCAAAACGCCAGGATCACGTCCTGAGCCGAAGGCAGACGCTTAATGACTGAGCCACCCAGGCGCCCCAGGATTTTTGAAATAATGTATTTCTTAGAGAAGACATCTTGGTGCCCCTGCCTTGTTGGTACTGAGCGCACTGTCTGTTCGGGTCTGCTTGCAAACAGGTGGGTCCCCATCATCGGTTCCAGTCCCGGGCCTTCCCGTATGCCCACTCCTTCTGCTCCTCCCCCTGCCCCCAGCTGAGCGAGGCCAGGGTGCCCCTCTTCCAACACCCCCCCCCCCCCCCGTTTGTGGT
>NW_024424452.1:1011444-1031177 GCF_017311325.1 Ursus maritimus | reverse complement strand
ACCACACGGCACATGCTGCCGTGGCCAGGCTGCTGGAGGGAAGGAGTCACAGACCCTGAAAGACTGTGTGGTGCGCGGCCCCGTCATCAGATGGAATAGTGAGGGACATGATCCAGAAACCACTCCGACTCTGCTAAGCACATATACACATATGCACATACATGCTTAGGAACACACGTGGCTAGGCACACGGGGGCCCAGCTCCCGGTGGAAGCTGGTGCCAGAGAAGGACCTGGCGGGGCAGGAACAGCCCCTCTCTGGGCCAGCCCTACGCTCTGCTCTGTCGGCCAGCGGGACCAGGGCTGTCAAGAAGGTGTCAACCATGGCAGGACGTGGACGGCCAGCTCAGGGCCCTGGGCTCTCCCAGACTCACGCCCGCCTCACTGACCCTGCCTCACCCAGCCCTCTCCTCGCCGCCTGGCTCCCAGGGTCCATAAGGGAGGTCGGGAGTAGTACAAGGGGCGGGCGCGCCAACGTGCAGGCCCCCGGAGGTGGCTTAGCCGCGACTCCCTGGGTCAGTGTATCAGCCCAGCCGCCGGTCCATCAGCCAGATGGTCGCTTCAGCAGGGAGAGAAAAACCTGACACGCCATTTCAAACCGATTTCACGGCAGGCCTCTGGAGAGCCCCAGCGAGCTCCCGACAATCCGATCTGTTGTGAATAAATATGACAAAATTGCCAATTACAGGAGGGAGGCCTCAATGTCGGGCAGCCAGGCCGGCTGTGGCCACGCTCAGGAGCCGGCACTACCGGGAGACTGCCGACGGACAGGGCGCCGCGTCCGGAGCAAGGGTAGCTGGGCGGGGCAAACGAGGCACCAGCGGCCAAGGGCCATGCCAGCCTGCACAGAGGGCCTCACTGCCCACAGCCCAGCTCCGGCTACTGCCCCCGGCCCACACACCCCACAGCCAACATTTGGCCCTTCCTGCCCTCTGTTGCCTGCAGGGGCTGCCAAGAAGGCCCAGGGCAGGGCAGTGGCTCCCCTAGGAAGGGGACGAGGACGAGTGGTGGGGGGCATGTGTGACCTGGCCCTCAGCTCAGGAAACCTTGCCTGCCTGGCCTGGACGGCACCCTCCCTGCAGCAACCCAAGACCTGGGTGTCATGACGTCACCCTCTCTCCCCAAGGCCGAGAGGAGGCCCAGAGCCGGGCAGGCACCCACTGCAGTGACCCAGTAGCCAGAGAGGAACAGAACTCAGAAGTACAGGTCTCTTTCCTCTGCCCTCGGGCCACCTGACCCACAGGACCACAGCAGGCCCCTCTCTCACCCCGCCAAAGCACCTCCATGACGGGCGGGAGAGCCGTCTCATGTCAGAACCCACCTGTGCCCTTCCACGTGACCCTGGGCCCACCCTGCCATCTTGAAATTGGTACCAGAATTTGTTCTAATCCGTTATGGTAAGGCAACAGACGCGAGACAACTGCTTTGAAAGAGTTGTTTTTTTATTTCCCCAGAGGAGGGAGTGCCACGCAGGGCCACCCAGGGAAGCACGGTTGGTCAGGAGGCAGAAGGAGCGATGGGCAGAGCCCAGAGCCTCTGTTGTGGTTTTCATGGGAAGGAAAGGGCGAGGCAGAGTCAGCAGCTAAGCAGACTTAGGGGTTGGGTAGTCGGATGAATTTTGGCAGGCTCGGGGCCATAGGGTGGCTGGTTCTTATCCAGCACCTGGCCCTGGTGATTTAGGGCTGGGAAATATTGGGTTGGGGTGCGAGAACCTGACAGGGGAGGGGTTGGGATGTAGGCTTGGACTGGTCAGTTTGTATGAGACAGGCACACTCGCAGGGGAGAGTCTGCTACCTCTAAGACTGGCCAGGCTAGGGAGGACACTTTCTTCCCTGGCCAGCAAGGCCCTGAACTATCAAAGCATCATAAAATACAGAAAGTAAAAAACATGGTTGATAGACCTGCCCCTCTCCAGGTCTCATCTTCCATTTGCAAAATAGGAAGTTAGAGCAGGTGGGCCCCCCACTCAGCTCCAGTCATCTGCATCCCTAGGATTTTCTGCCCCAGTGCCTTTTGTGCCCTATGCTGCTGGCCTGAACCCACCCCTCCACGGATGCGCCATAGCTGGGCTGTCCCCTATGTTTCTTTTCCCTCTGCTGGTGGGCAAGCAGGCTCCAACCACACAGACCCCAGTCGTAGCTCCTTATGGCTTCCCATAGGCCTTGGTCCAGCCCAGGCATTGGAACCTTATGGACTTGGGTTACAAATCAGCCCTACACTTTACCAGATGAATGTTAAGCAGGATAGTA
Source organism: Ursus maritimus (assembly GCF_017311325.1). NCBI lineage: Eukaryota > Metazoa > Chordata > Mammalia > Carnivora > Ursidae > Ursus > Ursus maritimus. The sequence goes on along the minus strand of NW_024424452.1, from coordinate 1,028,929 downwards.
CCCACCACCCAAATAGTTTACCTGAAAGACTTAGCACAGTCCTGGTGCATAGTGAGTGCTGAATAAATTATAGCTCTTCTCACTGTGATCACCATCATCACTGTCATCACAATCATCATCATCACCATCTTCACCATCACCATCATCACCTTCATCATCACCATCATCACCATCACTAACCATCACCATCATTGTCATCACCACCATCATCATCATCACCACCATGACCATCACCATCATCATCGATCATCACCATCATCACCATCACCATCATCACCACCATCTTCATCATCACCATCATCACCATCATCATCATCACCACCATCATCACCATCACTACCTTCATCACCATCACCATCATCACCACCATCACCATTATCACCATCATCATCACTATCACCATCATCACCATCACTAAATCACCATCACCATCATCATCATCACCACCATCACCATCACTAATCATCATCACCACCATCATCACCATCACTACCTTCACCATCATCACCATCACCACCACCACCATCATCATCACCACCATCATCACCATCATCGATCATCACCATCACCACCACCATCATCACCATCACCATTATCACCATCATCATCACTATCACCATCATCACCATCATCACCATCATCACCACCATCATCATCATCACCACCATCATCACCATCACTACCTTCATCTCCATCATCACCATCATCAACTTCACCATCATCACCACACAGCCCTTATGAGGGTGGGAATGGCAACGTCCCCACATGAGGTGAAGGCATTGCCCCCCCCAGCCACCCTGATACTCTTCAGCCCCATCCCATCTTCTCCCCATCACAGGACCAGAATGATCTTCTTCCTATGTAAACATTTGGAAAATCCATAAAAGCACAAAGAAAAAATAAAACTTACCCAGAATCCCACCATCCTGCAATAAACTCTAAATATTTTTAATTACCAAAGTGATATAATACTTTATTGAAACAGGAAAAAACAGGGGAAAAAATAGTCACTGTCTGTGTCCCCACCTCACTACCACACTGTCCTCATGCCACTCCGTGTCCTACCAGGCGTTTTCCCGCTGCATATGTTTTTTTACACCATTACACCCTTAATGTACACATAATTCTATATGCTGCTTTCCCTCAACGTGACATTGTGAATGCGTTTGCATATTACCACCCAGTGTTCATAATTATCACTTTTAATGACTGCCTAGTATTCCACTGAGCGTGTGTACTATAATTTACTAAACGGCTCCCCAATTGTTGGACATTTCAGCTGCTTCCAAATTCTTTTGGTCATTAAAAATAATGTTGCAATGAACATCTTTGGGCCTGACGCTCTTGCCATAGTTTGGATAATTTCCTTAGAAGAGCATCCCAGAGGTGGCATTACTGGGTCAAAGGCACTGAACATTTCCACAGTGCTCACTTTACACTGCCAAATTACTTTCCAGGGCTAGCTTGGCTTCCAGCACCCCCTGGCAACGGGCCCCCCAGCTCACTGTGCCTCTGGAGATTCGCGGTTTCAAGGACCGGTCCGGTAAGCAGCAGGTGCAGCCCTAGGATATCAGGGTCTAACCCCAACATGGGGCCCCATCAGACACCATCCAACCCACTTTGGCTCGTACTGGGTGCGTGGACCAAACAGTGAACAAGGTGGTCACAGGCCTGGAGTGTATGGTGGAGCTGGGGAGGGGGGCATTAACATTCAGGGCCCCGGGGATGTGTCAGGAGACAGGCTCTCAGAGGACGTCTGTGTGTTGACAGTTCCTGGCTTTATGTCTCCAGCCCCCTCCAAAGCTCATCGACAGCCAGTGGCTCAGCATCTCCACCTGGAAATGTGTTGCATATCCTGGGCTCCCAAGGACCAGCTGATGCTTGCCTCAGGCCCTAATGCTTCCCCTGCCTTTGCTCTTGCACCCATGTTCCCATCCACCTGGCTGCTCAGGCCAGAACCCTGGAAGCTGCCCCTGAGCAAGGCCTGCTGGTTCTTCCTGCTTCTCCCATCACCCCAGCCTAAGCAGCTGACCTCCTCCACCTGGATGCCTCCAGCACCCTTCTTCCCACTGGTCTCCTTGCTTCTGGATGCTTTCTCCTTGCAGCAATCTGGTGAACATATGAATCGAGGCATTCCTATGACTGACATCCCCCAACATTTCCCACTGAACTCAGAAGACAGTCCCCACTTCTCACCACTGGCCCATGATGGCCTCGCCCACCTGGCTTCATGCCCCCTCCCCTCTGCCTAGGACCTCCAGCTGCTTTGGCCTTCTGTCTGCTCTTCGAATATGATGGCTCCTCACAGCCTCCCAGCCTTTACCCATACTGATCTCTGCCTGTGATGACCCCCAAACCCCATGTGACTGTCTCTGCTTCATCCTTCATGTCTCAGCTTAAATGACACCTCTCTGAGGAATCTTCCCTGACCACCTGAGTAAATGTCCTCTTCCCCTGATATCCCATCAATACCTAGTCCCTTCCTTCATCTATAATTCATAGATTTCTTTCCCTGTTTGCTTGCTTTTCTCCCCAACTGGCATATGAGCTCCATGAGGTCAGGGGCTTTGTCTGTTTTGCCCATTACTGAACAGTGAACCAGCACGATGCCATGCATTTAAGTTACTCAGTAAATGGTAGAGGGAGGGAGGGAGGGAAGGAAGGAAGGATGGACGGATGGGTGGATGGGTAAACGGATAGATGGGGATGGGTGGATGGATGGGGATGGGTGGATGAGTGGATGGGTAGAGAGGTAGATGGAAATGGGTGGATGGGTGGGTATGGATGCATGGATGGATGAATGGGTAGGTGGATGGAGGGATGGATGTGTGGGTGGATGGGGAGATGAGGATGGGAGGTTGGATGAGGATGGGTGGAGGGGTGGTGGATGGGTGGACGTGTGGGTGGATAGGGAGATGGGGATGGGTGGATGGGTGGGTGGTTAGATGGATAAATGGATGGAAGGATGGATGGATGGATGGATGGATGGATGGGTGGGTGGATGGCTTGGCAGATGAATGAAATTAGAGCTTATATAAAAAATTGAAAGGAATTAAGGAGGAGAAGGAAATGCGGGGTGTGTCACCCCAGGAGCTGAGGAAGATTTTGTTCCAAGAAGGAGGCTGGGACATGGGGCTTACCTGTCAGACCTGGTTGGTGTTGACGCCTCTGAAGGAGACAGACAGGAATCAGTTTGCCTGGAGTCCCACCCAGGGGTAGATGGGAATGGGTGGATGGGTGGGTGTGGATGTGTGGTGGATGGGGAGATGGGGATGGGTGGATGGGGAGATGGGGATGGGTGGTGGATGGGGAGATGGGGATGGGTGGTGGATGGGGAGATGGGGATGGGTGGTGGATGGGGAGATGGGGATGGGTGGTGGATGGGGAGATGGGGATGGGTGGTGGATGGGGAGATGGGGATGGGTGGTGGATGGGGAGATGGGGATGGGTGGTGGATGGGGAGATGGGGATGGGTGGATGGATGGGTGGGTGGGGATGGGGATTGTTTTATTTTTTAACTTTTTATTTTGAAATAATTTCAGACTTGCAAAGATGTTGCAAAAGAGTGCACCACCTTCTACCCTCAGCCAGCTTCCCCAATGTCACGTCTTGTAGAACCAGTGCTGTGCGTGTAAGCCAGCTCTCAAAAAGGCCCTCCTTTGTGCCTCTCACCGATTTTCATGGTGTGAATACTCCCTCCATAGCCAATTTCCATAATTTCCAACTGGCTTGCAAAATTCCTGAATGTGTAACAACCGGCTCTTGCAGGACCGCGCGAGCTGGCTGTGGCACACCACGGTAGGACGAGCAAACACGGGTTCTGGTGTCCTCGGTTGTCCTCCTGCCGTCCGTGTCCCGGCCCGGACCTCACGCTGCACGTAGCAGCCCTGTTCCCTTCATCATCTTCGTTCTGGGGCACTCCAGTCTTTGTCTTTCGAGACAGGGACACCTTCTCCAGTGCAGAACGCCCCTTGTGACTGGGTGCGACTGTGGCAGGAACATCACAGCAGTGATGCTGTGCCCGCAAGGCCCCATGTCAGGGGAACCAGGGTGTCTGCCCCATCACGGGGGATGCTAACCTGACCACTGGAGGGTGCCTGCTGGGTTTCTCCAGTTTAAAGTTACTATTTTTCTTTTTGTAATGAGAGTAACTTCAGCCTTAAAGAGCCCTGCCCCCTGCCGCACGGGCACGAGCCCCGAGGACGGGAGGTGGAGGGACACCAGCCAGACACAGAAGGACGCCCACGGGGACCCCACTCACACGAGGTCCTGGAGTCGTCAGACTCACAGACAGAGTAGACGGCGGGGCCGGGGCTGGGGGAGCGGGTGGGGGTCCGTGCATCACGGGGACAGGGTCTCCGTGCGGGGATGGAAGGTTCTGGAGCTGGAAGGGGCACGGCCACACAGCCGCGTGGATGTGCTCGGTGCCCCTGAATTAGACGCTTAGAAATGGTTCAAATACTCTATTTAATGTCACATGTATTCTAACGTCCTGAACCAGGGAAGCCAAATTGAATATGTACTCGGGTGGGGGAAACGTCGTGGCTCCTCGTGCGTCAAACCTCCAGCCTGTACAGCCGGCACCCATCACAGGCTGTGACACACGCCCTACTTCCCAGGCATCTCCAGGCCACACTGCATCCTTCTCGCACTCAAAGCCAAGCTGCTTTACCTGTGAAGATGCGACCGGGGATGGTGACGCAGGAGGCAGCCCAGCAAAGTGCCGTGAACGGTGGCCATGCGCTGTGGGCTCGCGGTGCCAGGTGCTCTCCACACACACACACACACACACACACACACACACACACCGGCCGGCAGATGGACAGCGAGCTCCAAGTTCCCGCTGCCTTGCCGGGATCACACAGCGCCCCATGGGGAGGGGTTCAAAGGAAGCCAGGCCCCTGTGTCCCTGGTAGGTCGGCTGCTCTGGCCTTGGCCTGTGGCCCAGACTCAGGCCGGCATTTCCAAAGGAGCAGTAGATACCCTCCGGCTGGAAGGAGAAGGAAGGAGGGAGCAGTGCAGAGGGACCTCTGGAGGGTGACCCCACGGGCTCCCTCCTCACCCCCACAGGCCCTGTTCCACCCGGGACACAGCCCCATCTCAGGGGGCCGCCCGAGGCCTCAGGGCCCCACCAGGTGGGCTGTTCGCCTGGCATGTCATGGTGGCTGGCCCAGCCCAGCTCAATCCTTCCCCTTGTCCAAATTTTCCAGAAAGTGTTCTTAGAACCCCTCCAGCGTTCTCCAGCCCCTCCTGCTGTATTCAGGACAATTGCCTGGACAGATGCACAGACAGATGGGTCAGTGGCCCTTCTCTCTTCCATCCCGAGTCTTCGAGCCCCTGCCTGGGTTCTCCAGAGCTCAGTCTCAGTTCTCCCAGACCTTCGCACCAACCCTGTGGCAATCCATCAGGGCCGGATGAAGCCCGTCCTGAAAGCAGAGCCAGCAGCCAGGTGATGAAAGACTCCGAGACCCTCGCCCCTCCCTGCGGGCCACCAACATCCCCTGGGGGCTGAGCGGGAGGAAACTCCTTCTGTGACAAGCGTGACAAGCACAACGCACCTTGTATGCTCATCTGGACCTGGCCTGGGCCTCGGGTTCTAGCTCACCCATCTCCCCACAGCCCCCAGGTGAGGGGGAAGACGGCTCAGCCCAGAATCCTGGAGGAGAAACTGAGGCCCAGAGCGGCAAAGCCACTTACCCAGTGAGTTGGTGGCAGAGCCAAACAACCCAGCTCTGGATCCCACCCGGGGTCCTCCCTCTGGGCTGCTGGGGTCATGCTGTGGGCGTGTCCCCAAGGGAGTGAATGGAGAGACCCCCAGAATCCGGGCCTGGAAGCTCTGAGGGCGCCCAGACACAGAGCCCAGCATACAGACAGACGGGAGCTCCAAGCTCAGAGTGGGCCGAGGACATGGCCCCCAGTGCCCTCCCCCAGGAGGGGCCTCACCACTGCAGCTGGGCCACATGTGCAGACGGCCCAGCGACTCAAAATATCAGTTGTCAGTGGCCAGAGGGCTGGCAGGCTGGGGGCGGGCTGGGTCATCCATTTGTTCGTGAGAACTTCCCGTGCCTGGCCTTCTCACCTGCCTCTGTTGTCCTCCCCTACCCCCCCCACCCCTGCACCTGACCCCACCGCACCCACCCCCCAGCTGGCCAGAAACCTTATCCATCCAGCCTGGGGAGCTGCCTCCTGGCCATGGGGGATGGGCTTGTGGCAGGGAGAGGGGCATGGACCCCCAGCAGAGGGGCTCAGGGTGGGGGCAGGAGGCTGGCCTGTGCCTTGGCTCTGGGTGACCTTGAAAGGCCCCCGACCCTCTCTGGGCCACAGTTCTCCCATCTGAAAAACAAGGGTGAGGCCCCATGGTCTGCCATGCAGGCAAGCACCTGCAGGCCGCCTGGAGTTTGGGTCCCAGAAGGTCACTCACTCATTAACTGAGATTCCAGGCAAATGCCTCCTTTCCCCGAGCCTCTGTTTCCCCATCTGTTAAATGGGACAAGGAGTCCTTTCCTGTGCCTCAATGGAGCCACGAGACCCAGGTTTGCAAACTTCCAAGGGGGCCTTTCCTGGCCTGGCCTCTGCCCACAGCCCCCACTGGGTGCAGAGCTCCTGCCTTGCACGGGGGCCTCTGACCTGGATTTCCCCCCAGGCTCTCCAGCCCCATCTCCATGCCAACGTGTCACCTGACCTGCACAGCGCTCCCCACAGCCCCTCCCCACTGCACCCCCCTTCTCTGTTCTGAGGCCTCCCGCCCACCTGCTGAGCTCACATGAAACCCGCCGTGTGTTTTTTTTGGGGGGGGTTGCTAATCTGCTGGAACAGGGGCCTCTCAACCAGCCTGGGGGGCTGCCAGTTCTCAGAGCAGCCAGAGTCAGGGGTCAAGAAGGTGAGGACAGGGAGGGTGCTGGGACCCCACTGGGTCTGGGAGCAGGGGTCTGGGGGGCCTCTGACCCCCGAGGCTCTATCTGTGTGTGCCCAGCACTGTGCATGGGGCTGCCAGGCACCCCGTCCCCCTGGGGGAGCCTCAACACCTCCAGGCTCCAGGCGGAGCTCCATCTGCCTCCAGCAGGCCTTGCATTCTTCCCAGGACAGGCTGCTCAGCACCTGGCCCAGCAGTCAATCCTCACCACCCTCCAAAGGAGCTGGCTAAGGGGCGCCACACCCAGGGGCGAACATCTAGGAGGGTTTCCCACTGGCCTGCCCAGGGGCCCACTCCGTTCCACTCTCTCTCGGCCTCGGTGGCCTCCAAACCCCTCATCCACAGAGCTGAGTGGAGGCCCCAGCACTGCCTGTATCTGTGGGATCTGTGTCTGCACCTGGGCTGCACAGAGAGCTCCGCCAACCTCCTTCCCTCCTACTGAGGCCCCTGCTAGACACGCCAGCAGATGGTGGCAGCATCTCGGCTGCAGTGGTGAGGGTCCCGTAGCCTCTCAGGGAGCCGAGCTGCCAGGGCATCAGGCCATGTAAGCGATGAAGGCAGGGAGAGGATGGGGGCCCGGGCCACTGGGGCAGGGTCCCGACCAACAGCGTACCCCGGGGCCTAGCTCGGGCCAGGCCAAAGAGGGGACCCACAGGCACAGGCTGGAGGGGCGGCTGGGTCCCTGGAGAGAAGCCCAGCCCCATTGCTGCCCCACTGAGGGGCCTTGAGCACCCCCAAACTCCTGTTCCCTCATCTGCACAATGGAGCTGGTGACCTTCCTAGGCTGACGGGAGGGACAAGTGACGTCATGCTTCAGAAAGCTCTTTACAGACTGTGGAGGGCAGAACATGTGTGGTTAGGGCTCTTGCCTGGGAAGGTGAGGTGCTCACCTCCTGCACGGCTCCCCAGACCCCAAGGGCGTTCTGGCCACTGCTCTCCCCACAGCGCAGGACTTCCCTCTCCTGGGCTCGGCCGGGAAGGGCCAGGGCTCTTCCAGGGCTCCCCAGGCTGGTGTCCCAGGGCTCCTCTGGCTCTCATATCCCTTTCCTGTTCTCGCTGACCTGCCTGGTGCCCAGGGCATTCCCACAGCTGGACTCCCACCCCTCCAAGGGGGGCGGGCCCTATACTGGGCCCAAAGGCCCCAGTGCACATGGAGGATGCAGGCTCCTCACAGACAGAGCACCTTCCTACACAGTCTTAATGACCACCATGACTCAGGAAAGGCCAGCAGCCGGTGGGGGCTGGGGGCGGGGGGCTCCTCACCTGACCGAGGGGCAGAGGGATCAGAGCAGCCTTCCTGGAGAAGGTGGCCTCTGAACTGAGCTCCGGACGACTGGGGAAGAGGGCACGGGTTACCATTGGATCCTGGGTGCCTCTAGGAGAGGGACCCCGCCATCCCCGACCCGGGGCCCAGCTGTCCCACCCCATTCAGGCCCTCTGCCTGCACACAGCCTTGCCCTCCTCCCTCCACAAGGCACGTCCACTGCTTGAGTCATATTGGATTGATCATAGACCAACCAGGTTTACTAAACAGGACTGAGCATTCCCACCCGCTGTGTGCTCGGATCTCAGTTTCCCCATCAGTGCAGGCGGTGGTGAACCACCCAATCCCAAGTTCTCGTGCTGACCATCACAATTCTGCACACGCAAATGGGGTGCCGGCCCAAGACAGGTGCTCCCTGCCCTCACCCTGGTGCGCCCGTCCCCCGGCACCCCTCACCTTGGCCTCTCCCATGGCAAGCACAGCCACACTCACTCGGACCGGCCGTGGAGCCATGTACCCATTCCCAGGACCCGGCTTCTCTGCCCGAGGTTCACAGGATCCTGTGTTCCAGAACTTGGTGTGGGGCAAGGGACTCACCTAGGACAGCCGCTCGAGGCTGGAGGGCAGCTTCTGACCAGCTGTGAAGTTTGTGGACCCCTGAGGCTCAGTCTCCTCCTCTGCGGAATGGGGACAAGAGTAGGACCTGCGTCCCAGGGCTGTGGGGAGGACCTGGGGGACCTCCCACTGAAAGCCCTCACCTTGTGTGGACTGTGGCTCTGTAAGGGCTCACCGCCCAGGGCTGTGGTGGCAAGAATCGCACGCCCATATACGACCTGAAAACCACCTCCAGGCATTCCACCTTCCTGTATCCTCCACACCGGCTGCCTCTGTGACTCTGCTTCCCCGTAGACATGGGCCACCTTTGGCCTGACTTACGGGGCCACTCGGGGGCAGAGAACAGGGTCCCCGATCATGCCAGCCAGGCACCACCTCGCCCGTCCCCGCAGCCTCTAGCGGGGAGAGCTAGGGGCAGCCCTCGACCCACGGCCCCGGGGAGGCTGGTGATGCCCGCCAGCCCCGGTCCCCGCTGTTATTTCACGCCACGGCACCTCATAGGTGTGTTTTCACAGCCCTCGCCACCGCTGGGAGGTTTTGCATCAGCTTCCAGGGAGGATGACAATCTCACGATATGGAGAATGGGCTGGTGACGGCTAATTGATTTTACAGCGGTACCGAAGGACAGACAATGAAAGTGCCATCAATTTAATCCACTATTTAATGGCTCCAATTTAGCCTCTGTAAATGCTCACTAAACTAATTTCTCTGGGTTCAGCAATCTGAAAAGCTATCATATCTCTAATCTCCTTCAATATATTCATCTGGAAAAGGGAATTTAGCCAATTCTGATGTGCGGAGATGATCTGTTAGCACAGTGTAAATGTTTATAACACGGCAATCGAGTTCGTTTATAAGGATATGAAAAGTTTTATTGGGGAGGGCACTGGAGTGGAACCGGCGGATAATAGGCAGTTACCCAGCAGGCTCCGGGCGCCCGGGAGCGGGCAGGCATGCAGAAAAATACTCGGATTTGCTCTAATCCCAAATTGTGAGCTGAAGTTCGGCCCCGTACACAATGTGCCTGGAACTTGGCTGCACAAAGGAGTCGTGCCGCCCCCCAGACCCCGACCCTCCCGCCAGCCAGCGCACCCCCAACACCCGCACAAAGGCGGCCGGCGAGTGGGGACAGCGGGGGACGCAGGTCCCCACTCGGGGCTCCGCTTCCTACTTCCAGAGCCCGGGGCTGGTGCCGGTCTGCCTCTTCTCCTCCCGCGGCAGAGCCGGAGGGTCCCTCCCCGGCAGTGCGGTGGGACGGGATTTATTAGAAAGAGAGGGATGGCCAGCTGTCCTCCATCTTTACTGAGGACAGACCCAGAGGAAGCAAGCTTAAATTACCAGCAGGATTTAGGTTCACCACAAAGAGTTTCCTCCCTGGGAGGGGTCGGGAGGCCTGTCCCCCTGGGAAGTGCCACCTCCAGCTGACCTTTCCCAGGGCGGGGCACCCGGCAAGGGCGGCCAGAGGAGGGCGGTCCCCCGTGGAGGCGCTTGGGCCCTGGCTGGCTAGGAGCCCGTGGGCCACCGTCCGCAGGACCCTGGGACCCTGGGGCCCGGGTGCCCAGCGTGCGCTCCAAGGATGGCAGCCCTGGTCCTGAGTGCTTGGTGCGTCTTGTTTATTTTTGTTTCCCAGTGGTGTGGTTGTGGCTCGATTATTCAGTGCTAACGAGCCAGCCCGACCCACACATTAAGTGTGGTTTTGGGGCATTGTTGTCTTTCTCATATCCATCCTGTTTTTAAAGAAAACACTCCTCACAGCAGCACATAAATCAGGAGGCTGGGAGTCTGGAGAAATGCCACCGGCCTCCTGCAAATTTAAGAGTGACCGGGCGACTTGCGGGCAGCAGAGGGGCATGGCCCTGGGAGAGACAGCAGGAGGCAGGACGCTGCGTGGGCAGCTGCCCCGGGCCTGCACACCGACAACCCCGACGGGGCTGCCCAGAGAACCCTGAGGCCTGGGGACCCAGGTGGCCCATCTTGGGCCGAGCCCCTCCCCAGGGCCAGGCTGATGAGGACAGAAATCAATTGGCCACACGGCCGTGACGGCCTCCTCTGTCCCACCCTCGAGACAGGGGCCCCCAGAGGGCAGGGGCCACATCTGGTCCTGGGGGCCCAGTTCCCTGACTGGGAACTCACGACGAGCCGGGTACTCAGGCAGATGGATGCCCACTCTCTTGCTCATGCAGGGTGGGTTAGAGCGGAGGGCACCGGTCAGAGGCAGGCCACCTGGGCTGTGATCCTGGGCAGCCAGTCCGTGTCTGGGCCCCCATCCCATGCCCCTTGGCCAGGTCAGGGGGGCCAGGGGGTAGAGAAGGTGTTGATACAGCACTGCTGCTCACAGCCGGGCGCCTGGTGGATGGTGACCCCAGCCACCTCCTCAGAAACTACCCAGTGGGCACCCAGCTGGGCCTGGGCCTAGGGAGACAGCCCTGCCTGCGGGCATCTGTGCTGCTGACCCTCCCCGCTGCCCGGGGCCCACCTGGCCACCCAGGTGAGGGCAGGCCAACTGCCCCCTCCAGCCTCAGCCGTCAGGCCCAAGATCCTTGGCCGAGGCTGGCCTGGGGTCAGGGAGGGCTGGGGAACCACAGGGGCGGGGCCGCCACAGACGGAAGAGATGTGCTCCAGCCCACCCCCTACAACGGGCCGGAAGCCCTATGCACAGGGTGGAGGCAAGGACGTTCTGTCCCGTCTTCAGTAGCCCTGGCTGGGGTCGTACCCCAGGGCAAGTGTCCCCCTCTCCAGCCCACACCCTCTCGGGCTGCCTGCCTGCCTGCACAGGGCTGCCTCCCAGTTCAGGGAGGCAGGGTCCACAGCTGCCCAGGCACACATTGACCCCTGACACCCCCAGGTGACACACAGACATTCCCGCAGACACTACCGCACACTCAGCCCGCTAGTCAGATCCACGTCACACCCGTACCCACACCCCGACACCACACACACACACACACCCCTCTGTCCACTGCCCACACACCCATGCCTACACCCACTCACACTGACACCTACACACACCCACACAGACCTGAAATGCAGGCTGTGTGGTTCTGGCTGGTGAGGCTGCTGTGCTGGGTGGATTTCCCCAGATAAGAGCTCTGACTGATATCAACTGCTCTCCCCATAGGCCTTGAAGGCCAGAAGCTCAGACTCTGATCAGAACTCGCTGTGAATCAGGTGTGTGACTCTAGGCAGCTCCCTTCCCCTCTGCAACCCTTACTATGCCAATGGATTTCCAGGCTCAACAAAGACTCCCGTTCCACATTCTACAGCCAGAGAGGGAGGGAGCACAATAAAGGAGCTCATTCTCACTACAGTGTAAATGACTACCAAAGGCCTTCTCCTGTGAGGAGGTTTGACTAGGAGGAAGGGGCAGAAGGAGGACACTGGGTCCCCTGGCCCACAGCTGGGGTCTCCAGATAGGGAACTCTCCAGGCCTGCATTGAACCTGGCCATATCAGGTGGGAAGGACCCCAGGACCAAGGCCAGGTGGGGCCAAGAACTGGCCAGCACTGGGGTGGCTACTTGAAGGCTGCTTTTCTGTTTGGAGATGGTTCTTCCCTGAGTTCTGCCTCATCGGAGTTTTATGGCAACGTCTGAGTGCAGGACAAATTTGGCAGCCCCCGCCAGCTCCACCCACCTTCCACTCGGGGGACGAGAACAGTGCCCAGAGCCGCGGGGAGCACCTACGGCCCAGCCGGCCCACGTCAGGTCCAGCAGAACCGCTGGCGGAACTCGGCTGCCCGGCACCCGGACAGTGACGCCGCGCATACAGGTTTATGATGGCAAGGAACATTCTTTCCACTGTAAATTATATTTAACATTCCACAGAACTTTATTGCATTTTGTGTTTGGGTTTATGAAAAAATCTGTATTTAACTTCAAGCCCTGGTAAACATCTTTGCTTATGTTGTTATGCGATTCCTTATTTGAGTATTTCGATTTAATTTCACAGTCCATATACCTTAAAGTTTTGGCTTTTCCCCCTCCCTTCCCTGCTCACTCACAGATGCCAGCCCGGCCTTGCCCATCCTAAGGTGGCTCTCTTTGGTGGGGCCCAGAGAAGCCTGGCCCGGCCCTGTCCGCAGACACCACCATCCCTGGGTCTGGACCACGAGGCCGCCCACTGCCCCCAGGCAGAGCGTCTGAGTGTCTCCTGGGCGTCCGGGCATTCGGCAGGAGAAGGAACAGCAGGAAGAGAAGGGAGGGAGCCAGGAAGCTGGGTTTGGTCCATTCCTGACCCTGACTCCCTGTGACTCTGTTTCCACAGCCTTGGAGGGGAGGGGAGGGACGGTCTTATGGTCTCAGCCATGCTGTTGGGGGTGGGTCAGGAAGAGGAGAGAGGGGCCCAGAGGAGCCTGGCGCCCAGGACCAGCACCTCCAGAGGGCCCTTCCCATCAGCCGGTGTCCCCCCCGCCAGCCCAGGAGGCTTCCAGCTGGCTCTCGCTGTGCGGCCACAGGCAGATGCTGTCCCTCTTCAGGCCTCCGCCTGCACCGGGGAAGGAAGGACCGGTCCATCTTCGGGCCAGTTTTGCTGAGACAGCACCTCACCCCAGCTATTCCGAGTCTTGAGGGATGGCGAGGACCCTTTTGGAAGAGGTTAAGACCCCAAGAGCCTCTCTGCCCACGGCTGGCCTGGCCGTGGCCTCCCTTCTGTCATCAAGCTGAGCAGACAGGGAAGGCTCGCCCGGCCCAGGTTCACGGGTCAGCACCGCGCTTACATCGTCCGCTCTCTGCCTGCACATGAGAACCTCGTCACGGGGCTTCGGTGGTTCGAAGAGCCCCGGGTAAAGTAAGGACACGCATGGCCACCTGTCCATGCTGCCCCAGCAAGGAGCACCGTGGGCAGAGGACCTCCCGGGGCAGAGGTCACAGTAGCCGATGAGCCTGCCCCTTCCTGTGGATCCCAAGGCTGGGGGCTGCCAGGCAGACTCCATGTGGCTCTCCAGGAGGGAAGGGGGCAGGTGCAGGCCCTGGGTATCTCCAGGGTTCATACCTGAGGCTCGGAGCGGGCCACTCAGTTGCCACAGCTCACCCTTCCCCACCCGCCCATCCCCATGCCATGGTTCTTCCTCGTGGACCTCCCAGGGGGTCCCCTTAGAGCCTGCACTGCTCTGGTGTGCCCCTGACACAGGCTCTGGCTCAGGCTCACAGGTGGGCCCAGCTGTCCGTCCACCTTTTGGGACCTGGATCAAGAAATCCAGAGGGCCCCAGGGCCAGCCACCCTAGGGGTTCCCTATGTCTCCCACTGGGCTGTGCGGGTGGGCAGGCCTCCCGTGCCCTGCTGGTGCCCAGGCAGTGCTCAAGGACAATTCTCCAAACGCATAAAGGGAAGAGTGGTGGCCGGAGTGGTGGACAGCCAGTGAGCTCAGCTTCTGTGAAGCCTGGGCTTCCCAACAGCCTCACATGGCAAATGATAAGCAGCCTTCTGCTGCAGAGAGAGCTCAACCCGCCACGCTTTCTCAGACAGCACCACAGACCCCTTCTCAACACCGTGCCCTAGGAAGCCGTTCTCCGTCAAGAATGGCAGAAGAAATGGAATGTCTTTGCTGGCTCCGGACTCAACAGTCGCTTCACAGGTCCTACTGAGGTCTCCCTGCAGGCGGCCAGAGTGGTTCACCGCCCATCACCAGCAACCCCGCATGTCCCTCCTGTCAAAGCACCTTGGGCGGCAGCCCCCCAGATGGACCCCACATACAGCCAAGTGGGAAGAGAGAGCAGGAGACGACGGATACATGCCCCAGAGACGCTCCCCAACGCCAGCCCCCCACAGGGAGGCTCAGGCCCGCACGACACTCAGTCCCATCATTCCCCAAAAGATCTGAAACGCTCAGTAAGAGAGACAGGACACTCAATTGAGTGAATACGGAGAGAAGCTGGAGGTCAGGGCAGCATCGAGAAGCGCACACCATGGGTAAAATAGGCTGTGATCGGAGTCTGAGCTTCCTACGAGCCAAGGCAAGAAGAGTAACACGCCATGCAGCGCGTCCATCGTAACACCCGTGAGGGAAAAACGAGCCAGGCCTCCAGGAGGATCGTGGCTTTCCCGTTCGGGAGGCCTGAGAAGCCTCCGGCCCTCGCTCTACCAAGTGGATTCCCTGAGACGCTCGGGCAGCCTCTGGAGGCTGTGCGGTGCCGTGGAGGGAACGCTGGCTCCGTGGTCTCAGTTTCCCCATCCGGGAACTGGCAGGGCTTCCTGCCGGGTGTCGGCTGCCGGGAGGCCCTGGCGAGGTGCCCGGCTTCCCCAGCTGCAGGAGGCTGGCCGTGTAGCCCTGGACCGGGAAGGCTGCCGCCCGCCTGCCGCGAGGCATGATCACTGCGCGTGTAACTCAGCATCATTGTTTCATCAGTCACAAAATCCAAATGGAAAAACAGAGACATAAATACGCTCGCCCAGGGAGCTGCTGGACTGTGCGTGGGCCCAGAGGAGGTAAGTGTGGGCGCCGCGCAGAGGTGGGAATTGCAGGCCCCTGGGGCAGGCGCCCAGCCAACCTGGGTCAGAGGCTGAGCCCGGGCTGGGAGGGGCCCTGGGGGCCCGGACAGGTGACAAGGGGGTGGCCTGGCCCCGAGCAGCCAGCCCCGCAGGAGAAAGCCTGGAGGGGCGGCGGGGGGCACCGCGGGGCCTCTGCTCTGTCTTCACAGACTCGCTCACTCCCCAGGCGGCCCGGGGAAAATCCATGGCCTGAAAAACCAATTCGGATTTCATGGCCAGCCGGAGCACAGGCCATCCCCACTGGACAGAGGGGTGGGCAGCCCCCAGGGTCGGGGGGAGGCCAGGCCCGATGCAGAGGCGCTGTGGCCGGCGGCGTCGCACGGCAAAGGGGGCTCCAGGGATGTGTGGGGGCAACGTCCTGAAGGAGGGGCCCCTGCGCTCTGGCTCTGGGACCCTGGGCAACCGCCACAAGCGTCCTCCTGGCCTCAGTTTCCCCATCTGCCGCACTGCAGTCACGACCCGAGTGTCTGGCTGGTGTGACGGGAACAGGCACCTCCAGCTGTGCAAACTGTAAGGTGGGGGGAGGAGGCCTGCCTGCTCCCGGCCCGCGGTAACCGTGACGACGCGGCAGTGAAAGGCGGCCGGCTGTTCCTGGACCGGGGCTGTGTGTTTGCGGCTGTTGTGTGACACCCACACCCCGCCAGACTTGTTTTCAAACGGCATTTTGTTAGCCAGCGCGAACGCGTTCCCACGCGCGCCAGCCTCTGCTCTCCTTGCCTGCCAACCTCAGGGGTGGCACTGCGGCTTCCAAAATCTCATTACCGCCACCGTTCCCCGTCCTCCGCGGCTCCCTCCTCGGCTGCCCCCCTCTCTCCTTTCGGAGGATAAATTTCTGTAGCAGCCAATTACAGCCGTTTGATGTGCGTAATGATGAAGCCGTGGAAATTGGAATTGACACCTCGGAGGACCGCGGAGGGGGGAACCACGACGTGCACGGATCCAGCATTTTCTCCGACTTTTCTCCCATCGACAAGGACTGCTGGGGCCGGGGGCCGGGGCGCGGCCGCGGGCGGGGGCTCGGGGCGGCCCCACGCTTGCTCCTAAGCACCGATCAATTACAGCGCAGACAAGCCAGTGTCACATGTGATTCACAATGTCAATTTCATGCTCGTGGTAACCATTTAAGAAAGAGCCGGGCTGGTTTTACATTTGATAAGAAATCAGCAGCGTTTGTGTTTGTAAAAAGACGGATCACAGAGTGTGACAGGTCCCAGAGATTGCCAGCCAGCGTCGACGGCCCGTCTGGAGTCTGTCAGGGACCCGCAAGTATTTATTTCAAATGGGTTCCCCCCCGCCACCCCCCTCAAGCCGGGACGTGAAAATAAACTGTCAGTCTCTATTTACAGCTGTACAAGCTGGAAATACAGAGGATTTTAGGTTAAATTGTCAGTTAACAGAATTCAAAATAGAAAAAAGAAATGGGCCTCGCAGCTTTTATTGCACACTTTGATAGGGAAAGTCATTTCTGTGTTTGGAGGGTGGAAGGAGCCGGCAGAGGCAGGGCCAGGCATGGCCTGAAGACCGCGGGCCGCGGGCTGCGTTGCATTAGGGAGAATTAGGGCAGTATTAGGACTAATTAGATGGAGACGGGACCCTAATGGAGCTGTGTCCTGGGCCTTGCCCCGCTCCCTGCCAGTCTGCAGAGCGAGCGTCTTTAGGGGCTGAGGCGCGGCTAACCTGGCCAGGACGCCATCCTCAGGTGCACTCGGCTTCGGCTGAAGAGCTGGAGGCTGCTGGGGGCTGCCTCCCGCCCTCGGCTCCCCAGGACTCAGGTCTGGACAAGAGCCTGTGGGCTCTGCCCCGACACACGAGAGGAGAGCCCCGACTCTGCCACCTCTGCCCCAGGTGGATGTGGGGCAGGGACAGGAGGGCTTCGCCTCAGCTGGGGCGCACAGAGGCTCAGGGAGGGCCCGGCGTGCCCCGCTCCTTGCACACGGGAAGGACACCCGGGTCTTGGGGCCGTGCATGCAGGACCTGTGGTCCAGGATGGGGTCTGTGCAGCCAGCACCACAAATGCCCTATTTACTTGCTGGAGCCACGACTGGCTGGATGTGGGTGTAGAGGGACCCTGCACGGCCCTGGCAGTGGGACAAGGAGGCAGGCTTCCCTTGGCATCTCCAGGGCAACCAGCGGACACGCCGTCTGGCTTCTCTGGTTTCTAGGCACCCAGGCTCCTTGTTGAGAGCCTGGCCGGGGGGGGGGGGGGGGC
>NW_024424452.1:995529-1011434 GCF_017311325.1 Ursus maritimus | reverse complement strand
GGGGGGGGGGGGGGGAGCTACCGGCCCCCACGAGGCTGACAGAGCAGTAGCTGCTCCAGGGCACAGGGGGCAGGGGGTGTGCTGGAAAGGGAGGAACACAGGGCCTGGAGAGGGACCTGGGCTTGGGCCTCAATTTCCTTATCTGTAAAACGGGGTGAGATGTCCTGCTTCACAGGTTGACTGAGGATCGAAGGAACTCATGTCAGCACCCAGTGGACACTCAGTACTGAGAAGAGGGGCCTCCAGTACGCTGCGACCCTGAGTCCTTGCTCTGCGTCTCTGTGCACGGGCCTCTGCCTGCCCAAGGAAGGGGGTGAGGCTTGGGTTGTGGATGGCAGGGGCTTGATCCCGTCTTTCTGTTGGCAGGAGGCCCCCTCCACAGCCCCTGCTGGGAGTCAGATGGCTTCACACCAGAGAGAGCCTCTTTCAGGGTCCTCGGGGTGGGGGGAGCCCTGAGAACTCAGCGTGGCCACCATGTCAATGGCTCATGGACCCCGCTGTCCTTCGAGCCCCCAGGAGAGTCCCACACAGACCTGCCCATGTTCCGGGGAGCCTTTCTGTCTGGACAGTGTGGGTTTCACTCAGCAGTGGGGGCCAGCACTGTGGGGAGGAAGCTGCCCCAGGCACCCTAAGGACCCTGCCCACTGGGGTGGGGGGTGGTACATACACAGAGACCCCCCCCACTTGGTTCTTCTGGGGCCCCAGATGTCCAAGTGGGGCTGCGGGCCATCCCCCAGCTGGGGGCCCCGCAGCCCCGAGTGCCTCACAGAACCCCATGTGCCTGGTGGAGTTGTGCGAACAGTTGCCCGGGCACGGTGCAGGCCGCTCCTCGTGCGGGGGCGGGAACCACAGGAGGTGGGGGCGTCCGGGGAGAGACAAGTCGCACCAGATGGGAAGCAGAGTCTGAGCGCCACGTCCCAGCCACGTGGCTTCCCCCGAGGCCGGCTGGGCAGGCAGCCCACCATGCTCTGCCACCAGTGAGGGCAGGGGATGGGGCAGGCCTCATTCTGGACAGACCCACCGCTCCGCCCCACACACATGCACAGCCCTCTACAGTTTGCAAACACATCCTGTGTCCCCTGGCTTGTCACGAGATGTTCAATGTGCCTTCATGTCCGTTAGGCAGACAAGGAAACTGAGGCTGGGACACAAGGCTGGCCGCTGCCCAGACGGCCTGGCTCCCTAGCCCCCTGCCCCCCACCCCCAGCGGCCCAGCGGCCCAGCGGGCAGGGCTGGGGAAGAGCCTCACTCAGACTGCCTCGGGCGCCCGCAGCTCAGTGCAGGTCCCACCAGCCCACGGCTCCCCTCACCCGCGAGCTGAGATGGCCCATCCGCGGCCGCTCCTCTCAGCAGGCTGGGACTCCGCTGGCCGGCCCCTCCTTCTCCACGAAGTACCCCTGGCAGCGCCCAGGGCCTCCCCGGCGATCTGAAACAGTGGCTGACGCGCCCCAGCCGTGCCCCAGCCCCACCATCCCTGCCACACGTGGCCACCTGGGATCTCAACATGGACTTCCAGTTGTACTGAACGTCACATTTCAAGTTTAAGTGTAAAGCCTTAAGTAATGTCCGCGCGTCTCCCCTCCACGCCGCGGTACTGTTGGTGGGACGACCCCAAGGAGGGGTGCCCGGCTGCCCCTCGCCACTGGAGAGCGCGTGCGCGCATCACAGGCCCGCGCGGAAAGGATGCGGGAGGCCTCCTCCCGTGCTCCGTGTTGATGATGTGTTGAAGTGAAAGCAGTTTTGATGTCCTGAGTTAAATAGGATATAGCACTGAAATTAATGCTACCTGTTTCCTTTCACGTTTTTTAACGCGGCCGCTAGAACATTAACCACCCGAATGGGGCTCATGAGGCGTTTCTCCCAGACAGCACCATCTCCCCTCTGCCGTGGGAAAGCAGAGTCCCCCGCCACCCTCCCTCCGTAGGTGGTCAGCCACTGCCACCCCTGCCTCTCTGTCTCTCCATCTCTCTGTGTCTCTGTCTCTGTTTCCCTCCCTCCCACTAGATCCCTACTCCACTCCGGCCCCTCCCTGATCTTGAGAGCACCCAGCTCCTCCTTCCCTCCGGGGCCTTTGCACCCGTCATCCTCTCAGCCTGAGGCTCCCCCCCCCAATGTTCTCTCTCTCTCTGCTCAACATCACCTCCCAAGAGTGCCCCCCATCATGTGCCCCACCTCCCTGCACCCCTCCTCCACCACAGACCGAATCCCCATTGCATGCACCTCCCCACGGGGTGGGGACCCTATTGGTCTTGTTCACTGCTGCGTCCGCGGTACTCGATACTCAGGACATTGCCAAGCCCAGGGTAGCCCCCCCCACCACCACCCAGGAGTCCCACAGATGTGACAGAGACTCTCCTGGGGGTGGAGAGAACTGGGAGGGGGTCTGGCCATGGGGAAGCAAGTCAGCTGAGCTAAGATCACGGAGGGATCTGGGGAGGGACCCAGGGAGGGATACGGGATGTGGGGTGGCATCTGGGGTTGGAGGCTGGAAGGGGGCAACACCAGAGACCCCCCCAGCTCCCAGGAGAGATGTGAGCCACAAACCACAGCCTGGCCTGCCAACAGTGCTGTCCCTGCGTCCACCCAGACACTGTCCCTCTCCAGAGGGGGGCAGGAAGACCCCCCCCCCCCGAGCTGCTGTTGCAATGGAACCTCCAGCTTCCCCTGGCGGCTGCTGGTGGGCCCCCCCCTCCAGAAGCCTGAGCGGCCCCGGGGGGCAGGGGGAGGCCAGTGCTCGTGCTTTATTGAGTCAATGCAGCCAGCCCATCGATTTGTTAAGAGCTTCTGCACTTCCCTCGGTGGGCCGGAACCCTGGGCAAGAGGGCCTTTCCTTGACGCCATAAATTTCCATCTTGGCCTCTCAGCAGCGTGTAAACAAATGTCGGCCCAAGTGTGGGAGTCGGGGGGGGGGCATGCTAAATGGTCCAATGGCCCCTCTGGGTCAGGCCTGCCAGTGCCACCACTGAGAAAATCACCCCCCGAAACACACCCATGCCCTGCCGGCCCCAGGTCAGACCTTCAGCACCTCTCCAGTGACCGCAGGGACCCTGGAGCAGAGCTGACTAGGTCACTCCCTGACCCCACAGAGCTACAGCCAGGACCCCACTGTCCTACGAGCCCCCCAGGAGCTCGGAGCTGCTGGTGCAACCCCTTTGGGCAGCCTGGAGGCTGCCAACGGTGGGGTGGGAGCCTGTTTATGGATCCAATGCCCCAGAGAGGGAACAGGCTCTTGGGTGGGGGACAGAGTCTGGGAGGCATCTGAAGCCCCCTCCCTAGGCTAGTTTGGGGCCTGGGAGACACATGGCCAGACCCACAGCTTTCTTGCTTGTCAGAGGAGGGCCTCATTGGTTCTCTGCCTGCAGGGAGCCTGCACTGCTCCAGGACCCTTCTCAGCACGGTCCTTCCACGACTGGAGACACGGAGGCCCGCAGCAAGGAGGTGTCTCGCCCCAGGCTCTGCATCTCAGCCCAAGGACCCTCTGCCTCTCAGAGGCTGCTCCCTGCACAGTGGAGGGCAGCCCTGAGGAGTGGGTGCCCCTCTGAGCGGGCAGGGGGAGGGGACTACGCCCAACCTCGCCATGCCAGACAGAACCACACGGCCAGCAGTCTCCTTGAGGATCCCCACAAACATCGGGTGTAGAGAAGAGATTGGAGGGTGGCCGAGCCAGCCCCTGCTCCCACCCCATCGCTGGTGGCCTCCAGGCTGCACTAGCAGCTCTGAGCTCCAAGGCCAAGCCGTGGACGACCCTCTCCAAGCCCTGCCCCATCAGGATGGGCATGACACATATCGCCCTCCAACAGGAGGCTTCTTGGGGTCTCTGCTGCTCCAGGCCCACCAAAGGAGCTCCCGGGGCTTCCAGCCCACTCCCCACATGACAGCCAGTCCTGAGGACATCCCAGGTTCCCCAGGCCTGGGGTCTTGGGGCCCAGCCTTCCCTGAGAGGCCCCCAACAATTCATGGAGCCCTGGCCCCTCGCTGCATTCAGGATAAGACCCAAGTCCCCCACGGCAGAGGAGCCCTTTGTGACGTGACCCAGGGGCCCCTCAGCCCAAGGCAGCCCCCGGGAGGGGAGGGTGTTTGGCGGCTTGTTACTGTGCACGGCGAGGGAGAGATGGCCAGTCAACGTCTCAAGTAAGTGAAGAGCTGGAGGCAGAACCCTGGCTTTCTTTTTCGTAATTACATTTTTTATATTTGAAATTTTAGAGGTGTTCAAACAAAAACCCCATGAGGGGCGCCTGGACAGCTCAGTCGGTTCAGCGACCCATCCTTGATTTTGGCTCAGGTCATGATCTTAGGGTCATGTGGAGCCCCGTGCTCAGTGGGAAGTCGGCTTGCGACTCTCTCTCTCAAAATTAAGAAAGAAAACAAAAATCCCAAACCCCACGTGATGTTCACTGCAGCCCTATCAACAATAGCCAAAAATCTGGTGGCCGCAGCCCGGAAGTCCGTGACGAATGGGTGAGGAGCTGGCTGTCTACGCGGTGGCGTGTTCCTCAGCATTGGCGCCCCATGCAGCCCGGACGAGCCGTGGCAACATCACACCGATTGAACAAAGTCCGTCACGAGAGGCCACGTGCCACGTCCAGAACCAGGGCTCGCGGGGGCGGGAGGGGGACGGTGGGCGCCCGGGGCTGGGGGTGAAGACAGGCTGGAGCCAGACGCAGGTGATGCTTGCACACCTCTGTGAGGGCACTGCATCCCCCCGATTCGACACTCTAAAATGGCTGGAACGGTGACTTTTCCGTCACGTGGACGTCACCTCAGTTTAAACACACACACACACACACACACACACACACACACACACAAGGGCCAACTTTAATCCGTTGGAGGTTGCTCTGAAGTCTGAGTGAGACAAGGACCCAGCCTCCTATTTGAGTCTGCGTTCGCGTCTCCTACGTCGGTGTCCTCCGAAAAGGAAACACATGCGCCCAGAGAAGTGATCGCTAACCTCGCAGTCGCCATGACAAAAAGACAACCAGTGACATTAATTTAAATAATTCATTTTATTTAACTTAATGCACCCAAAATACAATAATTCCAACCACGTCATTGACATAAAAATATTGATAAAATCACTTATGCTCTCACTCGTACTAAGCTGGGGAAGTACTTTACACTTCCTGCACACTGGCCACGTGTGGAGCCTATGACCACCAGTGGCCAGTGGCCGCCGTGCCAGGCAGCTCTAGACTGTCCCCTGGACACCCGTGTCGGCTCCGACAACACTCGGTGGGCTTTCTGCCTTCTGACTCGTGAGTGTCAGGAGGGGAGCCCACCACCCTGCCCTTCTCCGTCTTGGGGAGGATTCCAGAACCTCGTGCTCATTCTTCCAGGATCCCAGACCGTGTCAGCAGGCTGAGGCTGGGGGCTCCAAGGAGCAAGGTAGGCACAGAGGGGCGGGGTGGGCACTGAGCGGCGCCCCTTCCGCACCCAGGGCAGCAGCACCTGTCCAGGCCAGCTGTTCAGGTCACCCTCAGCCTGTTGTCTGGCTCAGTGCCCGGGAGACGGCTCATCATCCTGCAGCCCCATGGCCCCAGGCGTCAGGCACACCCAGCTGGCTGAGCGCTCCTCCCATGGCTTCTCCCAGGGGCAGGGGCGGAACCAGGCTTGGGCACAAGTCCTGGATTCCACCCACCACTTCCTCTGCTCCCAGGTGTCACCATCCTTCACTTGACCGGTGGAGCACCTCTGCTGGCTGGGGTCTCACGTGAGCATGACATGGTCCAAAGACTGAACAAGGGGTCCACACCAAATTACCTGTGTGGAGGCAGACTGGGGAGTCAAAAGAAGAACTGAAGCTGAGATCTGACGGGGCTGGAATCCTTGGGGATGCCGAGCACAGGTTGTGCAAAGGCCCGGGGGCACAAATGGCTTCGTGTCCTCAAGACGCTGGCAGGTGGATGTGAGTAGGAAGTGGGAGGAGGAGGGGTCAGCGGGACTGGCCAGCCCTGGACGTCCCGAAGACTTTAAACTGGGAACGTCAGGATCAGGCCTGCATCCTTACTGTCCTGTAGCTTCTGATTTTAATTCATATAACATGATTCACTACTTTAAAGTTTCGTACAGTCGGCGCGTTGTGCATCCACCCCCACCATCCAGTTCCAAAACATTTCATCTCCCCAAAAGGAGACCCGTTGCCCGCTGGCCATCGCTGCCCCCGCCCCCACCCCCACAGTCAGCTTCCTGCCTCTGTGCCTTTGCCTGCTCTGGATGTCCACACAAACAGAATTGTACAATACGTGGCCTTTCGTGTCTGAATCTTTCACTGAGCATAATGTTTGCTACAGCTTTTTATTTTTAACTTTTTACTTTGGAAGAATTTCAAACTGAGAGGGAAATGGCAAGAATCCCACAAGGAACCCCATATAGCGTTTGACCAGAAGGTTCCTTGTCTCAAGGGTGTCCTTCACAGCCAAGGACCCAGTTACACGGGGTCACGGGCTGCATCCAGCTGCCAGGACACGTCACTGCCTGGGTTTCCCCTTAACCGCCATAGCTCGGCCACTTGTGAAGGTGGCAGGCCCATCATTTCGCAGAAACGTCCCTCCCCTTGGTTGGCAGACGTGTCCTCACGATCACACCATGGGTGTGCGTTTTTAGAAGGAACAACCCAGGGTGATACTCTGTCCTCAGAGCGGTGCCTCGGGGCACGAGGAGTCTGTCCCAGCTTTGGCAAGGCTCTCATGGCGCCTGTGGCTTTCCCGCTGTAAAACCGCTCTCACCGGGTGCTCCCTGACTATGTAAAACCATGCTTCTCGCCCGGCATCACCTGCTAGTTCTAGTGTCCATCATTGATTCCTCCGGAACCGATGATTACTATGATGGCTGACACACAGTGGTTCTGAAACCCTATCCTTCCCTCCTCCCCACGTGTTTATTAACTTACTTATCTGTGCTGATCTGGACCCATGGTGGCTGTGTCCTTGCATGGGTTATAACCCTGCTATGTACTTGGTGTTGGTGTGACCGGTGGATACCCCTTCAAGCTGACTCCCGATCCTCTTTCCTGCCCCAGCCGTGTCCCTTCCTGCAGAAGGTGGTGGGCACGAGGCATGCCCGTTGCTGCTGAGATGCTGCTGTCCCCGGGCCCCCTTGGGGTGACATGTGGAGTGGGGACATCTTACACACACACTGGCGTCCATGTGCATGGCCTTGTGTCCTAGTCCACGTGCATGTGATGAAAACCAATTCTGACTGCACAATGCGGAGCCTGTAGCAGCTTCCCGGGGCCATTCTGTGTCACCCTTCTCTGACCACGGGGAACCTGGGCAGAGGAGCCTTCCTGCCAGGAGCAGCGGGAGGGAGGGGAGGCTCTGTGTTTGCATTTCCAAAACTCACCGGGCAGCTCTGTGAACAATGGGTGGGAGGGTGGGGGGCAGGAGAAGTTTCCAGAGATGAGCACTTACAGCACCCAAGGATGTGCACTGGGACCGCTCTCTCACCCATGACAGCCCCAAGCCGGGAACTGTGGGGGCAGGTGCAGCATGGGCGGAATAGTACGCAGCAGTGCAAAGGGCCCGGTTCTGATAGACACGGCAGCACGGACACGGCGGAAACATCCAGACACAAACAGAACACTCCGTGCGATGCATGGGACGTTCAGGAGCAGGGCTGACAGGAGGGGCTGGGACGGAGGAGCAGCGACCACGCGACGGGGGCCGGGGGCCTGCTGGGGCACGGGGACCTCCTGGCCCTGGTTTGGGGGCTCCATGGATGAATACATGTGTAAATGTCTCCACATTTGGGGACTTTCTGCAGGGACCTCAACGTAAAAGGCAGCAAGAGTCAAGTGGGAAACGGGGGTCTCCAGGGTCCCTCTCAGCTCTGGCATTCTGCCTCTGCGTCGCAGCCCCATCTGCTGAATGGGCGCACGTTCCAGTCCTGGAGCCCAGAGCCCCTGCCTCGGTGCCCCTCCACCTCAGGGTCCCCGGCCCCGAAGCCCCACCGAGCCGGCGGGGATGCTGACCCTGCAAGGCCAGCCGATTAGCGCGCCGCGGGCTGTTCTGCGAGCGAGGTGCGGACAGGCAGGCGAGGGAGCGGGCAGAGGAAGGGTTTATAATGATGATTAGGCCCGAAATTGGCGGAGATTTACAGCGTGGGCCAGGAATGGAGGGAGAGGGGGCCGGCACTGGGAGCGGCCTAATGGATCCGTCAGCTCGTTCTGCTGCTCAGCGGGCCGAGGCCGGTCACCCGGCTTTCCGCTGGCAGCACAAAGCACTTCAATTTCGTTAGGAAATGTATCAATTTAACTGACTTGAGCGGCACACTGAAAAACCTAATGAATCTGGACTCAATTTTCCGCCACACTGCTCCTGAGAACTGTCGGAAACAATGTCTGTGGTCGGAGGTGACGGGGTGGCCGCCGATAGGCCGCCTGGGCGCCCCTTGCCTTCCCGCCCGGCTCCCCGTCCCGTCCCTGTCAGGGTTAGTGGAGAGAGACGGACCTGTCTCCACAACCTGGTGACAGCCCAGCCGCCACTTCCCTAACAATGATGTCATTATAGGTAAATTGGCCTCTCTTTCAGCAGGATGATGGTGCTAATTGAGTGGGAAAATATAATACTGGGAGCTGTTGTCTGCAGCTAAAGGGAGGAGGGGACAGACTAAATGGCCTACCATTGTTGGCGGCCGGGCGGGCAGATGTTGCTTCTGCTGATAACTGCACCGGCACATCTCGAGCTTGTCGCCGCGGCTTCTGCCCGGAGACTCGCGGCTCTGGTGGCAGATGGCTTCGCTCAATGGCCAGGGAGGGTCCCGGCAGCCTGGCGGGGCAGGAGGTGGCCTCTTGGCAAACAGGAGCGGCTCTGGGGTCTTCCCCATGCTCCCTGGGGGACGGGACATGGGACTTTCTGTGCTCGGTGCGGGGGAGCCCATTGCCCGAGGCCAGAGCTGGGGTTGCAGGAGGGTTCTGGGAAACAGTGTCTGGCGTTGGTTGGGGTGTGGACCCCATGCTGCCTGAGGGCACTGGGCGAGGCAAACCCTGTGGGCTCGAAGCCACCCTAAGGGTCGGGGGAAGAGGGCAACGCCTCCGGACCTCCAGCTGCCCCCACAAGAGCCCCGAGCCCCCTGTGGGCAGACGCCTTCCCCAGAGCCCCCACCTGCTCCAGCATGTCCACTGCTGGCAACACACTGGGTCTCAGTCCCAGAGCCCTGGGATGGCCTCCAGGAGACACGGCCCACTGAGATCTCAGCCCTGGGACCTCTCTCACCCCACTGAGACACTCCCTCCAGCCCTGTCCCAACACCCTCTGCTCCTTCTGATCTATACCCATTGCCAGGCCATGAAAGGCTCCCCCCTGGACATTTGTGTATCTGCAGAGATCAGAGCTCCCCACTGATGTTCCATCTGGCCTGGGGACACCTAGGGCTAAGGTACCCTCCAGCCGATGCCCTCAACACGGCCTGGCCACCCAAACCGCAGCTGCAGCGGAGGGAAACCCGCCCTGCTCACCCGAGGGCCATCCAGGCCATGGGCCAGACCGCCCCCACCCATACTGGGTGACAGAGAAGTCCTTGTGGGTCCAAGGTGAACCAAGTGAACCCAAGAGGGCTGCTCCCTGCTTCTGGGTACTCCTGGCAAGGATTCACCAAAGCCAACTCTGGGCTGGGCCTTGCTGGGACACACAGTGAATCAGATGCAGCCCTGCCCTCGGGAGCACCAGACGTCTGGGCAGGACAGATCCCTAACCATCGGGTCTGCCATCCCATGAGCATGCCCTGGGGGCTGTGGGAGCCCAGGACAGCAAGAAAGGCTTTCCAAGGGTGGCGGTAGGAGAGCAGGCCTTGAGGGATGTGTAGGAGTTCAGGGGTGGGTCGCCCCAGGCAGAGGACTTGGCACAGCACGAGGAAGGGTGTGAGGGCCTTGGGCAGAGGCCCTCAGGGGCAGGACGCCCTGGTCCATGCCTGCCTGGAGACTTACAGGAACCCAGAGTAACCAGCCCCGTTTACGGAGCACCAACTGTGTGCTGGCACAAAGCGCCCCCAGCCCTCCCTCCTTCATGCTCACACCCGCTGGCCACTTCACGTCCCTCTTACGGGGAGGATGAGAGGCCAGGGGAGGAGAGGGAAGAGCCAGATGCAGGAGCCACGGGGCCCTTATTCAAATTCCAGCTCCACACCCTCTGCCTCGGCCTCCTGTCTGCAGAATGGGCAGGAAGTGGCCACTCGGGCCCAGCTGGCTCTGAGCAAGGCAGGGGCGGGCACACCCAAGCGTGGCCTAAAGCATGGGTGGGTGAGGGGCTGTGGCCACCAGACCTGGGGCTCCGCTAGGCCTCCCCATCTCCCGCCAGCACCGTCTTGCCCCCAGGCCTCTTTCCCAAGGCCTCAGACGTTCTAGAACACGCGTCAGTCATTCTAACACATGCTGGGCGCGCCTGGGTGGCTCGGTCAGTTAAGCATCCGACCTGATTTCAGCTCAGGTCATGATCTCCGGGTTGTGAGACCGAGCCCCACATCAGGCTCCCCACTGGGTGTGAGCCTCCTTAAGATTCTCGCTCTCTCTCTGCCCCTCCCCCACCTCACAAGGGTGCTCTCTGTCTCTAAAATAAAGTAAAAATAAATAAAACATGCTGGCCCCACCCAAGGCTGAGGGTCGGAGTCTGGACTCGGGGGCACATCTGCCCACAGCACCCCTCCCTAACCTCAGCCCCCGTTCTTGGCTGAGGGGCGCTCAGGTGGGGGGCTGAGCCTCTGAACGCCAGCGTCCTCGTCTGTAGGTTAGGGGCAGCCTGACACCTGGTCCTCCAAGGACAGTTGAGAGAGTGACGTGTTGGCAATAACGGGCCCTCCAGAAGGGGATCTCCCCTCAGCCCCACGCTGGCCTGGCTGGGCTGGGCTGGGTTTCCGCAGGGCACAGTTGAAAGGTTACCCTCTGCCCAGCCCACACAGACCCTGCTCAGGCCACCCCCCTCGCCACAGCCCCTACACCAGCTTTTCCTGATACCTGACCTCCTGGGGGGGCACAGAGATCCAGCATGGGGGTCCGGAGGCTGGAGAAGGGGTGTGGAGACCAGAGAGGCTTGCAGTGGCCAGCAGTAAGCACTGTGGGTTTGTGCCCTGGTCCCTCCCAGCCACCCTGTCCAGGAGGTGTCCAGCAGGGTGACCCGTGAGCTGGTGACAGCTCCCACACTGGCCACCTCCCAGGGGGCTGACAGGACAAACTGTAGAGTGCTGCACAATGGACATGCAAAAGCATCGGGAGGCAGGCAATGAGCTCATGGGGGACAGAAAAAAACTTCCAGAAAAGAAGGGGCCGGGACTGAGCCCCAAAGAGCCGGGTGCTCGGGGCAGGAAGCAGGGCTAAGGTGTCCCCGGGGTGTCTGGGGTGCTAGGGAGTTCAGCAGCAGCAGCTGAGACCATTCTGGGGGGCTCAGAGCCAAGTCCTGCCACCCGCACTGCCCCGAGGAGCTGGGAGCCAGGGAAGTTTCTAGCACAGGGACAAGCCCAGTGAAGGCAATGCTTTGGGAGCCAAATCTGGCCCCAAAGGGAAGCTCAGGGACAGGCCGCCAGGGCAGGGTCCTGGGACGCTGGGGACAGGGGTGAGGGCCCGCCCAGCCAGCCCAGTACTTAGAGTCATCAAGAAGGATTCAATTGACAGGTTTGCGTGCTGTTGGTTAATTTACTCAGATTCATTCATGGGAACAGCTGGCTGGGTCCCAGCAGGGCAGCCTCACGGCCCACCTGCCGTCAGACAGCCGGCTCGGTGCAAAGGTACTTACAGCTCAGCGGGCGCGGCCCTGGCTGGCCAGGGACCCCAGCTTCTCTGAGGGTGCTGGCCGGGGCGGGCTGGGGAGGGGGTGCAGCCCCACAGCCCAGGGCCCCTGACTGACAGCTGGGCAGGTGTCAGGAGGGGTGTGGAGGGTGGGCCGGAGGCAGTCGGGAGTAGGTGAGATGCCCGCCGGCCGGCTTTCACAGTGGGAGCTGCGCGCCCATCCACCCGGAGGCCCTGGGGCTTGGGGAGCTCACTCGGCCGCCAAGGGGCAGGAGGCCAGAAGCGGGCAGGGGTCATGGGGAAGATGAGTCCTCACACCCCTGCCCGGGGGGTGCTTGCCCCTCCCTCGGGGCTGCCGGGCCGGACTGCGTGTGCCTGGGCAGGAGGGTTGAGGGCGAGGCCGCGGCCGGCGAACAGAGTGGACGGTCTCCCTCTCTTCATCTCACGGTCCCCAAAGCTTTGTTGTCTAAAGTCAGGTTAAGGGAAGGAAAAAAACCCACAGACAGGTTTGGCCGGGAAGCCCGAGGACAGGAAAAGTTAGAGATATTTATTTGACAGGGTCAAGGTTGGCGCCTTTCTCCTCTCTCTCCCCAGGTCCCATAGGTGTTAGGCTGAGAGACATTTAATCGCGGGAGTAGCGGTTTCATATCTATAACAAAAATCAAATAATGCAAGATGATTTACTCCCCCTAGCAACCGCGGAGCTCACCCTTAGCAACCAGGCTAGCCTCGGGCTGCGGTGTAATCAGCTTGAAAATATTTCAATTATTGTGTTGATTTTAGTGGATTTGAGAAGCGCTGTGTGGAGAGCCGGGCACATTCTCCCCGCGACCCGGAGAGGAAGATATTGATTTAAACAGGTGTCAGGGAGGGAAAGTGGAGTAAATTTAAATGCGACGGGAGAGCAGCACACCGCACGCGGAACAGGGCGGGGATGACATTTTGTGCGCTGCCTTGAACAAAAGTGACTCAACTGAACTAGAAATTTCACCTTGAGAATCACCTCCCATCCACACAGTCAGGCGGCTCTGCCACGGCCCCCGCGTCCTCGGCGGGCGGCCAGGAAGGGCTGGCGTGGCCAAGAAGGAGCCTCGCTGACCTGGCCCGGGCCTGGGTCCTAGGGCTCAGAGCCAGGAGTGGACGGCACCCGTAGGAGGCCCTCTGGAGGCAGGAGGGATGGCGAGTGGCCCGGGCACCATCACTCCCTGAACCAGCCCCAGGCACCCCTTCATAAACCGGGTGTGTTTGCTGAGGGCTCTGCGGCCCGGCTGTCTTCTCTGAGACCTGCCACCAGGGTCCCAGACCTCCGTCCCAGCTTCTGGGCCCCTCCCTGACCCCAGCCACTGCCAGGTGCTCCAGCCCCACACCTGGCCTTCAGCATAGCACCTTCCGTGCGGAAACCATCTGTCTTCCTCCCCATCGTGTCCTCTGCTCCCTGCTGCCCACCCCCACCCAAGAGGACAAGCGTGCTCCTGAGATAGACCCCCACCTCTGCTGCCTGTCTCGCTGTCACCCCCAAACCATGACTGCCTCTGCCCCCCCATCCCCAGCACCCACCTCTCTCTGCTGTGGAGGAGAGTGCCCAGGAAGCAGCCAAGGTGTGCAGAAGAGGAGAGCGAGCTCCTCATCACCCCTTGGTCTTGGCCATAGAACACTAGCCCACCGCTCCCCTGAACAACGGCTCTCTGCTCTCAATCAGGGGGATGCTGGGAGGAAGGCCCTTAGCAGGGGTGCATGGGGTTCCAGGGGCGGGCAGGAAGCCACTCGGCTCTTACCTCCCCCTGCACTGTCCTGTGCCCCCTCTGCTCTTTGCTATGTCTTGGGCCACTGCAGGCCTCTTAAGGCCACTCAGGTAGAAAAATCACTGTGAACCCCCAAATTTCGTCTCTTGGCAGACATGGAAACATCCCAATAACCGAAGGTCTGCTCTGGGTTTACTGCTCCTGCAGCTCAGCCTGTGCACGGGGCTGGCTCCTGCCTCCCCCAGTTCCCGTACCCACTTCCTCCTGCCCGCCTCAGCTGCACTTGGGCCCCTCCAGGGCAGGAAGGCCCCCCTTGACTGAGGCTCCCAGGGCTGGACAGTGATCTTTCCCTGGCCGGGTGTGGCCGTAGCTTCTCCAGGGAGCCCCAGTAGGGGACGTGTGTGGATGTCCCCTTGGTGAACACAGGCTTCTCCTCAGGCTGGACACGGACACCCCATCCTCTACCTTGCCTCTCCGGCTTGTGAAGTGACAGCAGGCCTGGGCAGGTGGGGCCCAGCCCAGTGGGCACAGGGCTGCGTAGTGAGGTCAGCACCCCCCCTGAACTGCCCTCCTCCTGATCTGAAGGCCTTGCCTCCAGCCTGGCCACTGGCCGTGAAGCACACACCCATGGCCCAGCCCTGGCCAGCACGGGGTTGGGCCACCAGCCGGGTCTTGGCCTGGTTCACAAGATTGCCCTATCCATTTCTTCCACAAAGGCGGAGTGAGGCCCGGTCTCTGCCCTTCGGGGATACCTGCAAGGCCCCACATCACAGGTGCGAAGGCCCGTGAGGGACACCTTCTCTCTGCAGGAGAGAAGCGTGGTCTCTGACTCCCTTGCACCGGGTGAGTTGACCAGGCGGAAGGGAGAAGTGGGAGCTTCCAGGAGGAGCCGAGACTGAGGACATATGCCAAGGTGCCCAGTCCCACATGCTGCCGCAGGAAGCCCGGGAACCCAACAGTAGGCAGGACCCAGTGCTGGGGCTTAGCAGTGTGGCAAAGAATGACAGGAGCTCCAGAGGGACCTAAGTGGGGTCTGGCGGCCAGGTCTGGGTTTCCAGAAGACCCCTCTGGATGCCGTGGGTGGAGAACAGATGGTGGAGACAGCAAGAAAGCAGGGATGGTCCTGAGAGACGAGGGGCGGGTGGCAGGGAGGGAGGGTGGTCAGGGGGGGACATAAAGGGAGCAGGCTGGGGGTGCTGAGCTCTCTTGGGGCTGAGGGGGCAGTGGGGGGAGGGACTGAGGACCCCCACAGCAAGAGCAGTGGCATTTGTCAAAGGAGTAAATGTTCACACAGGTAAGCCCCAGGACCCCTTTTCAGCCAGAAGCTGGAAATGGATGGGAGCATCCATTTTCTGGAGAGCCTTCAGGTGACCGGAAGCCTGAGCCCAGGCCCGGCTATGACCTGTGGTGGGGCTGTAGGTCAGGTGTGGGCTGTCACAGTGCGGGGGTGGGGGGGTCATCACAGAATGCCACCCCCACAGGGACTTTGGAATTGGTGGTGTTATTGATGGTGGGGGGGAGGTGATGGGAGTAACAGGAACACTCCTGCCTGGGGGGCAGAGCCAGGGGGCAATGCCGAGGGCAGCCCCACCTGCCCGCCCACCATGCCCATCCAGCTCAGGGACCTGCGAATACAGGACTCTAGGGAGGGACGACAGGGTTAGAACAGAGGAGCTCCCTGGCAGGACCCACGTGACATGGGGCTTTTCCAGGATGGTGCCAGATGGAGGACAACAACAGAGTCCCCAAATTCAGGATCCCAGGGTGTCCCGGTCCTGGGCCATGCCCCAGGAAATGCCCCACACTCGGGCTCTCCCACACACAGCCATAGTAACAAGAGGAGCGGATGTACCGTACGCGTGCTGGGAGGGCCCAATCCGTGGCCCCCACCCCCATGGGGCTCTCGGGCCACGTGCCAGCAGCTTTCCACGGCCCCTAGAAGGAGAGCCCCAATCCCATCCAGTGTGCCACACCCCTCTGACCTCACTGTCACCTCCTCCCTGCCCTCCAGCAGCACACGGGGGCCCAGCCTTTCCAAACCAGGGCCTTTGTACTTGCTGTCCCCTCTGCCCAGGAGGCCCCTCCCCAGACCTCCACAAGGTACCGCCCACCAACCGTCTCTTGACGGGTCACCTCCTCCTGCAGGTCCTTTCTGACACTCTGGCTGAAGCAGGGCTGTCACCCGCCCAATTTTATCCTCCACGTCACACCTCTCTGCCCACAGCGCCTCGAACCACGTGGTGTCATCAAGAGTGCTCCTCTCACTCCCGCGCCCCAGCCTGGCGGACTGTGAAGCCTGGGGGTGGGGCTGGAGTCCAGCTCCCCCCGAGCTCTCCAAACCGGGGGTGCCTCCGCGGAGGGTCCTCCTTCTCCAGGTGTGCACTGGGGGCCACAGTGTCCCAGGGGCGGGCACCTAAGTGGCTGAAGCGGGGGGGGGGGGGGGGGGCCGG
>NW_024424452.1:986938-991710 GCF_017311325.1 Ursus maritimus | reverse complement strand
AGGGCAGGTGTGGGCTGTCACAGTGCGGGGGTGGGGGGGTCATCACAGAATGCCACCCCCACAGGGACTTTGGAATTGGTGGTGTTATTGATGGTGGGGGGGAGGTGATGGGAGTAACAGGAACACTCCTGCCTGGGGGGCAGAGCCAGGGGGCAATGCCGAGGGCAGCCCCACCTGCCCGCCCACCATGCCCATCCAGCTCAGGGACCTGCGAATACAGGACTCTAGGGAGGGACGACAGGGTTAGAACAGAGGAGCTCCCTGGCAGGACCCACGTGACATGGGGCTTTTCCAGGATGGTGCCAGATGGAGGACAACAACAGAGTCCCCAAATTCAGGATCCCAGGGTGTCCCGGTCCTGGGCCATGCCCCAGGAAATGCCCCACACTCGGGCTCTCCCACACACAGCCATAGTAACAAGAGGAGCGGATGTACCGTACGCGTGCTGGGAGGGCCCAATCCGTGGCCCCCACCCCCATGGGGCTCTCGGGCCACGTGCCAGCAGCTTTCCACGGCCCCTAGAAGGAGAGCCCCAATCCCATCCAGTGTGCCACACCCCTCTGACCTCACTGTCACCTCCTCCCTGCCCTCCAGCAGCACACGGGGGCCCAGCCTTTCCAAACCAGGGCCTTTGTACTTGCTGTCCCCTCTGCCCAGGAGGCCCCTCCCCAGACCTCCACAAGGTACCGCCCACCAACCGTCTCTTGACGGGTCACCTCCTCCTGCAGGTCCTTTCTGACACTCTGGCTGAAGCAGGGCTGTCACCCGCCCAATTTTATCCTCCACGTCACACCTCTCTGCCCACAGCGCCTCGAACCACGTGGTGTCATCAAGAGTGCTCCTCTCACTCCCGCGCCCCAGCCTGGCGGACTGTGAAGCCTGGGGGTGGGGCTGGAGTCCAGCTCCCCCCGAGCTCTCCAAACCGGGGGTGCCTCCGCGGAGGGTCCTCCTTCTCCAGGTGTGCACTGGGGGCCACAGTGTCCCAGGGGCGGGCACCTAAGTGGCTGTGCAGGGGGGGTGGGGCGGGGCCAGGGCCAGGCACCTGGCATCACGGTTTCTCCTGCCTTCGACCTGGGAAAGCAGAGTCTGAGAACTGGGTCAAACTGGGAGGTTGAGCCAAATCCTCAGACTATCCCCAGAGTCGCCCCCGGAAAGACAGCCGCAAAGGTGCCTCCTCGAAGCCCCTCCCCAGGGCATGGATGAGCAGCCATGAGGGTCTGGGGCTCTGAGACTTGGAAAGGCAAAAGGCCTGGCCACACCCCAGCTCTTCGCGGAGCCTCAGGCAAGCCCCTCTCCCGTGGAGGCCTCGGGCTGCTCAGGCACAGGAATGGGCACAAACCGGGCAGCAGCCATGGCGCGTGAGGTCAAGTCTTAGAGTTTCTTTGTGCTTGGGTGTGACCCAGGCATCTCAGTCCGGGGCCTCAAGGTGCCCTGAAGCTGTCCACAAACGCAGGCGTGAGGGGCCCAGCTCTCCCGTGGGTCTCTAAGAGATCTCTGGCCTCCCAAGGGTTATGGTCCACAGATCACCCCTAAAGATGGGGAAGTGGGCCATCCCATCTCACAGGTGGGGAAATGAGGTCAGACTTACTGAGGACCAGACTTGAAAGTCACCTATACCCGACCCAAACCTGCCAGCCAGATGCAGCTTGTGTGGCGGCATCAGCCCCACGTGCCCGCCCACCAGGAGGCCGCACCCCTGGCCACAGCCCCATGCCAGGCGCGACACTGGCTCTGAGTCGATAGCAAAACTCCGTTCTCTCCAGGTTTCCCGGCCCCTTTAGAATAGCAATATGCTACTTCAATGTGTATTTTTATTACTTTCTCTATTATAAGTAAAAATATGGTAATGCCATCTGATGATCCGCCAGCTGTCTGTGCGGGAACGGGTGGCGCCATTCCGGAGTGAAACTCGGGCGGGCGGGCGGGCGGGCGTGGGGCGCTGTCTGGGGAGGCGCATTTGGATTTCTGCTTAGGTTGGCCCCACATATGCCAGGCCACATGTTCCCGGTCTGGGAACCGGGTAATTGTACCCATTTATCTTGCTGTAGTTGGAAGTGCAAGCATTATAAGATCACACCCGTGTTGGTGGCAGTTCAGGGGAGAGGTAGGGGTGCACACCGACCGCGCGGGCATGAGAGGGGCCATGGGCCTGGCGGGTGCTGGGGGGAGGGGGCACAGCGACGGCGGCTGACTGCACACAGCTGTGGTAGGCACACTCCCGCCAAACAGATCTGTGGTTAACAGTGTCCGAGAGACGGCGTGGCCACGGCGGAGAGGAGAAGCCGGCAGTTTCCTATTGAGACCAGAGGGTGCGAGCCGAGCCTACAGGACGAATCTGGCCATCAGATATTTGGCTGATGCGGTGTTTTTTAACATTTTTTAAATAGTTGCCAATGTTGGAAAAGCAAGAGATTTTATCAGCTGATCTAGACTTCTGGTTTCTCTTAAAAAGCCCAGACCGCTGGCAAATCAGAGCCCTGGCCTCTGCCTGACGAGAACTGGCCCCCATCTCCCCAAGTCTAGTCCAGCCTGAGAGGAGGTGACCAGGGTGCCAGCCCCTGGGGACCCAGAAGGGAACCCAGGATGTCCCTGTGGCGAGCCCAGCCCCAGCTGTGACTTGCTGAGTGATCGTAGGTGTCCTCCCAGAAGGACACAAAGGGCCTCCAAGGTCGGCCGATCCCTTCAGAATGGCTCTCTGACCCCCTCACCCCCTTGCATTGCCCAGACCCTGTTGTTTCTTCACCACCAAGGGAGCGGCCTGTGTGCGCCGTGGCACGCCAGCCCTAGAACAGTGCCTGGCACACGGCAGGTGTTTGCACGCAGTAGGGGCTCCACCAGAGCTGTCAGGTGCCCAGCTCTCTTTTTGGCTGACACACCCAACAGGCACCACACATCCGTGAGACTTGCCTGACCCCGGTGGGTGCATGAGCTTATGGCCTTGCTCTGAGCCAAGACACCCATTTTACAGGTGGGAAAACTGAGGCCCTCAAAGGGCCTTGGGAACTGGAGATGGTATAGGACCCAGGGTAGGCCTGAGCCTCTGAGCTGAGAACCCCTTCCCCTGTCCTCAGCGTCCTCTAAAAATCCAGATGGAAATGCATGCCCCCCACACTGGGACAAAGCCGACAGTGTGGCATGTCACGCCTGCCCACAAAGGCCTGGGGTTCAGCGAGGCTGGAGTGGCCTGTGTCTCTAATAATGCTGGCAGGTGGGGCCATCAAGGCGGGCGGAGGGAAGGAGCAGGGAGTGCATGGAGAACAGTCCCAGCCACCACTTTGATGTTCAGCCCATGAAACTTCTCAAATTATAAAAGAGAATCACTTTTGAGCCTTTAAGTGGCTCCGAATAAACCGACTGTCCAAAGATACAATGAAAAACCGACACCGGCTCTCCGTAACAAGGCAGGAAAAATTGTCAGTGCTGAGATGAATATTAAAAGCCCTATCCCTGAAAAACACCCTGGAAATATGTTTTAAAGGAGCAGTGTGAGGCAGACGATTATCTAGGCGGCTGGAGAGCTCCCCCCCCCGCCCGCCCTGGGACAAGGGCCGCCCTGTGGGAGAGCAGGGAGGTGCGTGTTGCCCACCGCACATGGCCGGAGGCCCTGCTCACCTGGCCAGCTCACTGGCTGCAGGTGCAGGAGGAGGCCCTGGCTGGCCCCACAATGTGGGGTGGCTGACACTCTCATCAAGGTTTCGGGCACAGCCGTGTTATGCTGACCAAGGAAGGGCTCATCTCCACATGCCCCTCTGGTCATCGGCTCCCTTTTGCCAGCCCCTGGGGTTCCAGCGGGAACAGGGAAAGGTATGAGGCACTAAGGCCTGGACCCCAGGGCAAGGGGCTCCTGCTGGAGTAGGGCTGGGCCTGGCCTCCCAGGAGGAGGCGGGCCCCCTGCTAGCACCAGCCTCCTCCTTTGTCCAGCACCCACAGCCTGGCAGAACCCTGGAGCCCCCATGCTCCACACCCATACCCAGTCCTGGCCTCCTACAGGGCTGACAACGTGCTGTCCACACAGTCTTCTCTCTCCAGCCCTCCGTGTCCCCTCTGATGAGGAATGTACAGATCCCCCCCACCCACCACCCCGGCACCCGCGGGGGCCCAGGGCAGCAGGCACTCAGGCATGTAGGAGGAGGGTATAGGTTCCTGCTTTCAGGGCACTAAGAGATTGTGACAATCAGACGTGGAGGGCCCCCAAAACCAGCCTGCTGATGGCATGCCCACCGGGGAGGTCCTGAGGAGGAATTCTGGAAAGCTGGACCACCAGTGAGGGGCATCATAGGCCATGAGCCCCCTCGGCGCCCCACTCCACGCCCAGGCCTGGCCACACTTCCTTGCTCATGGACCCCCTCAGGGGCGTGGAAAGACAAGACCTCCTAGTCCTGCTGCCAGGCCACCACCTCCACAGCTCTGCTGAGACTCCCAGGGCCCGCCTACAGCCCGTGACTCCCCTGCTAATCCAGGTAATCCTGCAAACAACCCCGCCACCACGTACTCTAGAGAAGAGACCAAGGAGGCTTCTAGAGGTGAAGTCATTGCCCCGGTCATCCAGTCTGGGAAGGGGGTCCTGGCCCGCTGGCTCTGTGCCCATGCTCCTTCCAGCCCTCAGGGCTCAGGAGTCACAGCCCAGGGGTCCAGCACAAATCCCAGGGCACAGACCACGCTCCCCCACCGCTTGTGCTCCTCTGAAAGCCTGGGGTTGACCAGAGCCAGCAGACAGGGCTTCTGGAAGCCTCTGGGGCCTGGAACCGGGGGGGGGGGGGGGGGGGGGGGGG
>NW_024424452.1:968039-986928 GCF_017311325.1 Ursus maritimus | reverse complement strand
GGGGGCAGGGAGGCGGGGAGGGGTGCAGCCTTGTTTTGTCCTCAAAGCTGCTTCCTTGTAATTAAGAGTAAACTTTGTAGCAATGTCTCTCTCGATGTTGTCTCGCTTGCCTCCCAAATGATAAATTGTTAATGAGCACCTGTTACAATGCTAATGAAAGTGGGTTCGAGTGTAAATAAAGAAAATTTAATAACTTAACAAGGTGGATTAAATGCCCCACCTCCTCCTCTGCTCTAATCCAGGCCAAGCAGCCGAGCTGCCATCTAAGCAGGGGGCAGCAGCTAACGCATTCGCCTCGGAACACTTTCCAAAATATAATTAATATTTTAAAAATTTATAAAACTGAAATCAGAGGTCTTGATTGTAACAAACAAAATATCCATCTTTAATCTGCTACCCGAGGGCCAACGGCGCCCCTCCCTCCCCAGCACCCGCCCCTCAGTGATTCCACTGGGAAAACGCAAACCAGGATCCTGCCAGGGGGCCAGGGAGGGCTGCCGGAGGGCAGCTGGTGCGGCAAGGCAGCAGGAGCTGGGGCAGAGGCCCCGGGGGCCAGTCGGCACCCCAGATGGGACTTTCACTTAGCCCCCTGTGATGGGATAAAATCACTGGCCTCTGGCCCTCAAGCTAGCGTCTGTCCCAACTGCGTCTCTGCCCTGGACTCTGACCTCACTTCTCAGAACCTCAGCAGGGATGGGTGGGGGCCAATGGGAGCTGGGTGGTCTCAGACCCCATGCTACAGAAAAGGCCACTGTGGGCAGCTCCTCGCCACTGACCAACTGGGGGCCTTGGGCAAGGTTGTCTACCTCCCTGAGCCTCAGTTTTCCCCTTCTGGCAAGTGGGAATGCTCCTGGTGCCACAGCAGAGGGCCCAGTGAGTGCTTCATAACTCGAGGCTTGGCTTTGTTAGGACTCCCAGTGCTGCTAGGGGAGCCCCGTGGGGCAGTCTGGTGGGAACATGGGGACAGAGCCTCTCCTTTGTCCAGCTCTGGACCTGCTTCCTTGTGTGTCTGGTCCAAGCAGCACCTGGTGGGGGTCTGCTACTGCTGGAGTACTGTCCTTCCAAGGCAGGAAGGGGTGTCAGGGATCTAGCCCCACCCCCACAGCACCTGCCCCTCTGCCCTGGCCCCTAGTAGGCTGTCTCCTGGGCAGGGCCGCTAAGTCATCGACCGTCTCCTCAGCCCTGACCCATCAGGAAGGTGGGTGTCTATGCGGCAGGGGTGGGGCTCTTCTGAAGCCAGTCTGCAGCCAGGAAGCAATGGACTCCTCTCCCTGCAGCATCCCTCTAGCTATCGCAGAACACAGGGGACAGCACATCGCAGCAGAGGAGACTTTAGGGGTGAGGGACCTCAGCGCCTGTCTTCTGGGTCTCCACCTACCAGGACGACAGAGGGAGAGGACCCAGCAGAGCAAGCCAGCAGCTCAGCTCCTGCCCCTCACTGTTCCTGTCCCCAGGCGGCTCTGGGCTGGGGAGACACCCCTCTGGTGCTCAGCCTCCCCTGCGCCCACTGTGTGCCAGGTGCTGTCCTTGGTGCTGGGGACATGGGGGACCCAGGCAAAGGCCCTACCCTCTAGTTGGAGAGACAGACAACTCAATATGAACTAGAATGCCAAGCAGTGAGAAGGGCTGCCCAGAGACCTAGGCGGGGAGTGGGATAAAGGGAACGGGCCAGCGGGGTGAACAGACAGCATTGTAGCCAGTGTGGACAGGCAAGAGGACATCTTCAGCTCAGACCTGAATGAAGCGAGGAAGCAAGCCAAGCAGATATCTGGAGGAAGAATGTTCCAGAAAAAACACACACAGAGACCCACAGCAGGATGGAGCTGGTGTGTTTGGGGAATGCAGGGTGGTGGTGGCTAGAGGGGAGGGAGCCCCTCAGGTGACAACGGTGGTAGGAGGAGGGGTGTCTCTGGGTCTGCCCAGCAGCCTCGCCCTCATTCAGAGACCCTCTCTCCAGGGTGGACCCCGCTGCCTCCACAGTGAGCCAAGGCACACCGGAGCCTCCTGCCCGCCTGCCTCAGATCTGCCGGCAATTTAATGCATCACGGTGCCACCGGACATCCAGCCATTTTTCATGGCTTGACCTCACTTTTAATTAGAGACTAAATTATTCATGCCGTTTGATGGGAGATGATGCTTGGGAGGTGCCTGGGCCCTGGGCCGGCTCAGCCAGGCTGCAACCAACGTTCGACTCAAACCTAAGTGGCCAGGAGGAGAAGAACTCACCACGGGGTGGCTCCTGCCCACCCTGCATCCGTCACCCGCTGGCCTGCGGGGTGGGCGCCAACTGAACACTCAGCATGCACAGGTTTAGGGGGAAGCCCTGTCTGCCCTGGAGGACCCAGAGCTCCCGCCCAGCACCCCATCCTACCCCAGATGCCCAAGGTGTCAGGCAGGCACCCCGGCCCTGGCTCCTTCCGGGCTGAACCTGAGGGCCATGCATGAGAGCCTCCCGCCCCCAGCGGCACACCTAACGATTCCCTTCCAATTTGAAGCAACAAACGCTCCGAGCACTGGATGGGTGCGAGGCACCTGCTGGGTGCCACCCGGGATGTGACCCCCTGCTGCTCCAGCTCCTGCCTACCCAGAAGGGGCTCACAGGAAGGAAATGCCAAGATGGAGCCTGCAAAGGGGGCTGTGGGTGAACCCAGGGGTGGCCGTGTTGTCCCAGAAGGCTTCAGGAGGGTGCACAGCTGGGCTCCTCCCCCCATCCTAGCAGGTGTGGCTCCCCTGGCCAGCCCCGCCCCCAAGCTTCATTCCATACCACTGTCTCCTCCCTGGAGCCCTGCCTGGCCCTCTGGCAGGCCCCAGGCCTGAGGGGCACCTGGGATCTGGGCCATGGGAAGGCTCCCAGGCTGGTCCATCCCAGTCTGGAAGTAGGGGCAGGAGAGGTTTCCACAGCATGGGGGTTGGGGGATCCTGAGAGGAGACACAGGATGGGGAAACTGAGGCTCAGAGCAGGTAGGGGACTCAGATCACATGAGGTGGTGACAGCACCAGGAGGGGATAGAGGTTCCCTTGCACCACGCTGGGCCATCCTCAGCCCCTGGGTCCCTATGTCCTTACTCCCCAACCACTTCTCCCACCCCAGGGCCCCCAGCAGCCACCCACCCCCCGCTGCTCCAGGACCCGCGGTCTCTGGTCTTAGGTAAGTCCCATGGCTGTTTCGAGCCTGTTTCCACACTGCAGTCTGGGGCGCCGGCGCTTCCCGCACAGAGTCACGTGAGCATGACGGGCAGCCCTCAGGAGTGACGCTCGCCGGAGCACAGCTCACGCTCCAGTAGTGGCCCTGCTCATGTGTGACCATCGACCTCACAGGCTTGCTGGGAAGACTATGGGACAC
Organism: Ursus maritimus; assembly: GCF_017311325.1. Taxonomy (NCBI): domain Eukaryota; kingdom Metazoa; phylum Chordata; class Mammalia; order Carnivora; family Ursidae; genus Ursus; species Ursus maritimus. Next base: position 983,585 of record NW_024424452.1, on the reverse strand, counting down.
TGCGGTGGAGAGCCCCTGGAAGGTGCTGGCGCACAGTAGGTGTGTAGGACCGGCAGCCGCTAAGGGTCCTCATCTGCCTGGGCAGCGCTGTGCTGGCCAATGTGTAACGCGCGGCTCTGTGCAAGGACCAAAGCCCTGATCTGTAGCATTTGCCGGTCTCTGTGGTGTAAAGATTCCTACTGGGGCCCATTTCAACCCAGCAATGTGAGGTTACCGATGGTGACATGGTTCTTGTGAGCTTCGGGCAGCTGCCTGCAGCACACCCCAGATTCCCTGGGTCTCAAGGTCCTCACCCCTAAAAATGAGAGACACGTGTCAGAGGATTCCCGCATGGTCTCTGCCTTACTGGAGTTGGGGGGGGGCGGGGAAGACACCCCAGAAATGCTCTCAGAGCTCCTGCAGATGGGCTGGGCTGAGGCAGGGACAGCAGGACAGGGTGGGGCGGCGGAAGGTCGTCTTTCTCCCTTTCTCTGTGTCTGCCACATCTGTCCCCAGACAAGGGGTCCCCAGGGCTGGCCCCCCAGGCTGGGCTGGCAGGCAGCTCTCAGGCAGCCGGCCGGGCAGGGCCTTGTTATTTCAGAGGGGCGCAATTGCCCCATGTCAGAGGCAAGATGGATGATGGCGAGGGGCTGCTTTTGGCCCCGATGTCTGGCTCAGGGACCGCCCTGCAGTTCTGTCCAACCCTAATCTGCCCTCACATGGCCTATTCCAGCCTCTCTGTTCCCAGCTGTCAGCCCTCCCGGGAAGGCAGAGTTGAGAAGGCATCTTTAAAACCCAGCTCTGCCACTGCCCTGCTGTGTGACCCCCAGCAAGTGTCTGACCCTCTCTGAGTCTCTGCTTCTTCCTCTGTCAGCCTCTCCGGGGTGGGACAGAGCCAGGACAGGAGGCCTGAAAGGGGTGACCCTGAGGGTGGGACTAACTTTTGGCACTGGGTGGGGGAGAAACACCTGGACAGGGGCTCACTCTGCAGGTTTCTCATCCTAGAGGAGGGGTCCCAGAGGACCAGCATGGGGCCTCTGGCTCTGGCACTGGGAGGGCAGAGATGAGTGATGTGGGTGAGGAGAGCCTGGCTGGCTGGGGGATGGGTAAGCCCTAGCTCCCCTGCTCCCCATGGGAAAATCCCAGCTCAGCCCAGCGTGCAATCTCCTCTGACCAGGCTGGGGGAGGGAGTGAAGGTGGTCCGCTGGCGTTCCCACGGAGGGCTCCTGGCAGGTCTGAAAAGGGATAAATCAATCGGCTGATGCGAGCCCCTGGGTGGGGCTCAGGCGGGTGGGCAGGTCCCCTGTGGGGGGCAAGGGGCATCCTCACCCAGCAGGAGTCAAATTTGTCCATACAGAGCACCTAGGAACTCACCCTTCTCGGCAGTATTCGGAAGAAAATAAATTAAGTGCAACAAGATTGTTCTAAAGTGCCGTCCCCGTAGCGTCATAGTGCTAAATGACAGATGTTTCGCTCTGAAAAGTGGCTCTAATGTCTGTGCAGTAACTTTGTCTCAAATGATTTCAGCGGACGTCAATAGAGGGGGACTCACAGCACGGTCTCACCAGCCATTCGCCTGGCCCAGAGGCCACAGGAGGCACGGGGCGGGGGGGCTGACAGAGGAAGAAACACCCCCCATGTCCTGGGAAGAGCAGAGGGAGACGCAGGCGCCCAGGGATGGGGGTTGGGCAGGAAAACAGGGGACCCAGCCCAGCGGGAGGGCTGGACGCAGTCATCTTGAGCGGCAGGCGAGGATGCCTGTGTCAGGACTCAGGTCATGAGGGAAAGTGTCCAGGCTGGGGCAGCAGGAGGCCCAGGTTTCAGCCCCGTGTAGCACAACACCGGGATGACCTGTACAAGTTGATGCCCCTCCCTGGACCTCGGTGTCCTCACCCATAAGGGGGGTGCATAAGGAGGAGACCTCACTGGTGGGATGCTGGCCATGTGTCAGGCGCAGGGCCCTGGGGAAGCCCTCCGACAGGTGCTATCATAGAGATAAGAACTAACAGTGAAGCCAGTGGTCCTGCTTGAGGCAATCCAGAAGGGCCTCCCACAGGAGAGGGCACTTGAGGGAGGCCTTTGAGGATGAGTAGGAGTTTGCCAGGAAAGTCAGGGAGAGGAGGAAATGCAGCAGAAACGGCGTGACTTCTTCATGTGGCCGGATGCCATGGAGGGGGAGGAAGGGTTCCAGAGGACAAGGTGTAAGGGGCCCGAGTCTTCATTCTGTGGTGACCAGCAAGCGACCGAGAGATTTTATATGAAGTCCGATCTGTGACTTGCAAAGTTAGAAGTGTTTTCCCTTCCGCTTTCCTTTTGCACATTTGCCCTTTCCGGGTGTGCTATAATGCACTCAGACAGGTGGGTCTGTGGACGGCAAAAGGGGCCACGGTCTCTCTCCGCCAGACACTTCGAGCAGAGCACTGCTACCACCTGGAGGTTCTGCCTGCCTTGCCTTCTGTCCCCACCCCCATGCAGGTCCCGGGACAGAGGCGACACACACCTGGTCGCTCCCTTGTCCTATCCGCCTGCAATATCACGCAGAGAACAGCCCCCAGGGTGGGAACCAAGCTTTCTGGGGGCAGGGAGGGGGCACAGTGAAAGAGAATAGTAGACCTTGAGCCTCCACTCCCCATTCCTCTTTGGGCCTCAGTTTCCCCTTCTTCAAACAGGGAAGGCTGGACTCAGCGGCCCGAAGGCCTCTTCCAGTCCCAGATGGGCTCCTCTGACCCTGAGAAAGGCAGACTGACAGGGGAGACACCCTAGAATGTCCTGGGAAGTTGCACCTGAGTGGCTTCTGGATTATCTGGGGGACTGGGCAGCTCTGTGTCCCCTTTAAGCTATTTGTAGCGGCTCATACTTCACAGAGTGCTCACCGAGGGCCAGGTGGTGTGTAAGCCCTTCATAGCATTCCCTTGCTTAAAGCCCCCGCAAGCCTACTGGTCCTTGCATCATGTGCATTTCACAGATCTGGAAACCCAGGCACAAGGAGGTTAGGCACTTTGCCTTAGGTCACACAGCAGGCAAGTGGCAGGGTACAGCCAGACTCCTTACTCTCAGCCGCTGCTGTTCTGTCCCCCCACTACCTGCTTAACTGAGAGCTGCTAGCTGTGGCCAAGCTTTGTAGGGGGTGGGGTGGGCCAGAGCGGACTGTTCCGGCCTCCCAGCTGGGAAGCTGGGATCAGACCCCAGCACACAGGCCGGGAGACCTCACGGGCTCCGGATCTCATCAGCCAACTCAGGGGCCCCATAAGATTCTGTGCAAACCCCAAACCTAGTGATATTTCTAGAAATCACTTCCACAACAGCTGTCCCAATAAGACAGTGACTCTAGGAGCAGGGAATGACGCAGGGAAGACACGTTTGGTTTGGTTTTCTTTTTCCTTTTTCCTTAAATCATGGTCTCACTTTTCAGAATGGAGCTTCCACTCGAGTCCCTGACTGGGCAGCCCCTGGCATCTCTCAGCGCAGCACCTAAGCCTCCACCGCTCTTTATCAAATACCCCGGCCTTTAAAGTGTTAGTAAATGCCTTTTTTTGGATTATAATTTTTACTCTTGATTGTATGATGACTATATAATCAAATAGTCATTGGATAATGATGATTAAAATATATAATCCCCAAAAAGATGTTTAGAACAATTTAGGCTACCATTGACTTAATTAAGGGAGTTAGGGGATTAGCAGTGAAGTGAAGGGGTAATTTTTTTAGAACTAATTCCGTGGTTCTTGTGGCTCTCAAACCAGCGGGAAAAGGGTATCGATGGAGAAGATAGAAGACAAGGGTGCAGTGGTCACCTGTACCTAGGGGACCTCCGTCCTACCTGGTGGCAGACCAGGACGATCCCACCGGTGCAGGGCAAGCCAGGGCCAACCCACCCACAGAAGCCGAGCACGCAGGGCCCATGTTTTGTGCCCAATGGCACACCTGGTGTCTCGGCGCAACGTGACGATGTCCGTGCTTCTCGTTAAATCAAACAACAGTCACACTCTCACTTCTGTGCAACCCCCCGAGGAAGCCTCTGGGGTCCACTTCCTCCCTGGGTCCTCCTTTGGGGACTCTCGCGGGGACCAGGGCCTGTCTCCCAGCAAGGCCAGCTCCCTGTTCGTGGGTCTAGGAGCATGCAGGAGGCCTGGCTCAGCCTGCCTCACCAGACTGCTTGAGCTTTAGTCGAATGCACGCCATTGTCCTGTGTCTTTCTAAACCAGAGGTGGTAGAGGACAGAATCGTGCCCTTAGGTTTCAGGTGGCTGGGTTCCAGGTGACAGGCTCACTAGCCTTACCCCCAAGCGACCCTGTGGAGCTGGTGCTTGTCTCTTTCCTCAGAGCTTGGTTTGTGGAGCATGTGACTCTTGGTCTCAGGGTCATGAGTTTGAGCCCCATGTCAGGGGTAGAGTTTACTTTAAAAAAAAAGAGAGAGAGAGAGAGAGAGAGAGAGAGAGGAAGAAGGGAGGGAGGGGAGGGGAGGGGACGAAAGGAAAAAAAAGGAAAGAGGGAAGGAAGGAAGGAAAGAAGGAAGGAGGGAAATGGAGGGGGGAAGGAGAGGGGAGGGGTGGGCAGAGGGGAGGGGAGGGAAGAGGGGAGGGGGAGGAGGGAAATGGAGAGGGGGAGGAGGGAAATGGAGAGGGGAGGGAAGGGGAGGGGAGGGGAAGGGAGGGGAAGGCAGAGGAGGGGAGGGGAAGGGCCCTGCCCAGAGTCACAAAGCCAGAAGAGATTGGCCTGGCTGCTGGGCACCCCTTCTCTCCCCTGCTCCTGGTGGCTGCCTGTGGCTCTCACCATGAAGCTGAGAGAAACTGCTAGCAATGGGTCCGGAAAGCTCCCCTTCTCTGTGGCCTGCTATACTCCTCCCTTCCCTTCCACCCCCTTCCAGGCTGAGTGAGGCGGTCCCTTGCAAATGCCTAAGCCCACCGCACAGTGAGATAAGTAGACATTTGCCTGAGAATTAACTGCCGCTCATTGACAGGCGGCAGAAATCCACCCACCAACGGGGCGCTAATGCCCAGTCTGCTCTGGGGTGGGGAGGAGGGAAAGGGAAGGGAGAATTGGGGCCAAATTCCGTAATCCATATTTACATAAATCTGCAGCTAAAAGCTGGGAACAGCCCTCCACCCCACATGCCAGCTCCCTCCACAGAAACCAAGGCCAAGGCCAGCCTAGCCTTCCTCTCTGCCTGTAAGGAAGGCTCCGGAGACAGAAGCATGCCCCCCGATAGAGACATCTGCCCACTTCCTGACGGCTCAGCCCAAAGCCCCAGGAGACAGAGGAGGCCGGAACTTCTTCCCTGGGGGGACTGGGCTGGGGGACAGCCCTGACTTCCAGACAGGGACACAAGGGACCCCTCCATGGGCCTGGGGGAAAGCTAAGCATTGTTCCTGAGGGGAGCAGACTTGCCCCAAGCCTTGGAGAGGCCCAACAGGAACAACTTCCCCAGTGAGGACACTGAAGCCTGGGGATGTCAGAACCCCCACCCCCAAAGTCACCCCAGGGCCCAGGTGAGGCTGCCGGTAATAGCGGCCAGTCAGCAGGCACCTCCTTCAGGCCAGGCCAGTGCCTGTCCTGCGGACGGAAGGTGCATTAGTCCACAAGGGCAGCCAGAACAAATGTCCCAGGCGGGGGGCCTGAGACCACAGACAGGTCTGCAGACCAGAAGTCAGAGGTGGAGGTGCGGCATGGCTGGTTTCTCCTGAGCCTCTCTCCTAGGCCTGTAGAGAGCTGTCTTCTCCCTGAGACCCCTGGGGTTGTCCCTCTGGGCATGTCTGGGTCCTCATGGCCCCTTCTTACAGGACCCAAGTCCTACTGCGGCAGAGCCCACTTAAGTGACCTCATTGTATTTTAATCCTCTCTTTAAAGACCCCGCCTCCAAATACAGTCACATTTTGAGGTGCAGGGTGCAGGGGGCTGGGGCCTCAATGTGTGAATTTAGAAGGGAGGGACACAGTTCAGATCATTGCATCTGTTATCCCCCCTAAATCCTCACCACCACCCTGGGAGGGATCAGGGAGGTGCATATGCCCAGGGGGCTCAGGAGGCCCTGCTGGCCCTGTGCTCAGCCTCCTCTCAGTCTTCTGGAGAGGCACCTAGAAGCCAGCAGCAGTCACAAGCCCGGAAATCAGCTCAGAGGGAGGCAAAATCAGGCGGCGGGAAATCCCCCTGACCATCCTTCCACCTTCTTGGGGCTCCTACTCAGCTCTCAAGGCTCTGACAAGGTCAGGAAACCGAGGACAGGGACCCCAGGTGACTGATGGGGACTTGAGGTTGCTCCCTGCAGAGGAGGGGAGAGGCAAGATGCTCTGGCATCTGCAGCCTTACTGACTGGGGACAGACTGTTCCTCCCAGGTAGGAAATAATGTGCCCCAGGACCATGCCTTTCAAATGCAAACCAACCAATCCAGAGCCCACCCCCAACAGGTCTCTGGCCCCATGCTCCTGGAGGCACCATCCCGCTGCTAATCACCTGGGGCCAGCAGCCTCCATGCTGCCCAGTCTGCCAAAAATTATTCAAACTAGCCAGTCCTAAACTCACTCAAATGTGCTGATCTCACGTCACATGTTCCTTCCCTGAGACACCACATAAAAGCCGTGGGCCCTGCTTTTGTCCTGGCTCCCTCGGCCTCCTGGTGCGTCCCCAGGTGGCCCTGCATGGTGGGCCTCATCTCCTGGATTCAGGAATCCTTGTAAACTTTTTCCTTCATGACAGTCCTGTCTGTGTCTGCGTGTCTCATTGTCCCTGACTAAAACAAACCCCAGATACATTTGAACACCATGTCTGACCAGTTCTCATAGGGTGCTGGGGCCCCGCGTCCTCCGCGTCACCCTGGAGCGTGAAGATGGTCAGGATGTGGGCCCCTAGGCACGTCGTTGGAACACCTGCGCATGGGCAGGTGGGACGGACGGATCCCTGAAATTCCGGAGCTGTGATGGGACAGTCTCTGCAAGGCTGGAGTAGGTAACGCACTTGCCAGAACCTCAGACTCACAGCGATGAAGACGAAGGGCTCTGGGCTTGCAGAGGAAGACAAACCAGTCCAGGCCCTCCCCCACGCAGGGATTACAATGCTGTCCCCGGGGTTCCTGGGACACGCCCCACCAGGGACACACACTGAGCCACTCAAGTGAAGAGATCAAGCCAAGGGCTCTTGACCCCGCCCAAGGCTCAGAAAGAGATGCCCCTTGTTGGGAGTCAGCCCTGCCCTCCCTAGCCCTTCTATTTCAGGACGCTGTGCCCAATCCCTCAAGCAAACCTGCAAGGGTTCTAACAAAACCTTAGACTCAGTCTTGTTTTTCCATGGCTTCCTCTGGCCTCTCTGCTCTCCACGGAACAGTGGAAGCAGGTGGAGGCCAGAGCAGGGTGGCTGGCCAAGTCCTCCCTCCTACCTCAGGCCTGGTCTCAACCCTGCCAGGGTCTGTAGGTCTCAGTGACTGTGGTGTCAGGGGTCCCAGCTGGGGCTCCCCAACTGCAGCAAAGGCCCTTGTACTGTCATCCACCCCCAGCACCCAGAGGACATGGGGTAAGGTCCAGACCAGTGTTCCCTGGGGTGGGGCTGCCTTCCTTTTCCTCCCCAGCCCCTCAGAAAAGCCTCTAGCCCCAAGCAAAGTGGTGCTTTGGACTTTTCAGAAAACAGAATTCCTTCCGTTTTCCTCCCAGAGAGGGCTTGGCTGGGGGTCGGGGCCATAAGGGAGAGAGCCGAATCTGAGAGAGGAGCAAGGAGGGAAGGTAGAAAGAGGGAGCCCCAGATAAGGAGGAAGAAGGGGAAGATGGGGTGCATCTCTGTTCTGAGCCCCCACATCTCCGGCGTCCAGCTCCAGAAGACCAGCAATGGGATGTCCTGCTGGCCCTCTGTCCTTCTCCACCTCACAGTTCATCAGCAAGCCCTGTCTGCTGGGCCTCTTGGCCTGGGCAGCTGCTGCGGGACATCAGGGAAGTTAGAGGGAGCTGTGAGTGCTGTGTGGAGGCCGCTGGGGGAGGAAGGCAGGAGGGAGTGTGTTGGACAGAGGGAGCCGTTAAACTGCACCCTACAAGGGCCTCCAGAGCTCCATCCTTCAGAGCTGTCCCAAACAGAGGCCCACAGCTGACCTCTGTATCCACAGTGAAGGAGCCAACTCTGGGGGGCAATGCCCCTCAGCCAGGGCAATGCTGAGGGATGGCCTCAGCTGGGGGGTCCCCTCAGTTAGGGAAGAGGGCGCCCATGTGGAAGGAGCCGGTGACACATGACATCATCCACTTCATGCCCTTCAGCCAGTCTGAGATTCGGCTTAGACTATGACCCTCCCGTCTTCCCCTGTTCCACATCCGGGCTCTAAATGACCCCTCCCACCTGTCTCAGACTGCACCGCCCCTCCCTTAGCTCACTCTCCCTGAACTTCTGGCTGTCCCTAAAATTGATGCGTGAGATAGGCCTCACTTTCCTCTCCTCACAACGGGGACAGTGAGAGCAGCCACCCCACAGGTTCTTCCGAATATGCTTGAGATGGTGAAGACCAAATCCCCGAACAGGCCGGCCCCAGCAGGTGTCCCCCAGGCTCCTGTCAGCCCCACACTGGAGCATGGGGCCATGAAGGGCATGCCCAGCACAGCCAGCACCCAACACACCGCCTGAACCCAGGGAAGCCGCGGTGGGGAGGAGGCAAAGGGAAGTTGCGGAAGGAAGAGCACCCCGGCCCCTCTGGGGAAGTTCCTGCATCGCTGGTTGGTGCCGCTGTCCCCACCGGCCCTGGGAGGAGAATCTCTCTCAGCCACCCTCCCCCTGGCCCTCCAGGGCTGGGAACCCCCGCTGGGAGGAGAGGAAGCTGCCTCCCAGCGGCTGGAGGTGGAGGTGGAGGGGAAGAGGGCGCCTTTGAAAGTCCTGCCAGCGCATCAGCGCGCTGGATGAGGGCGGTGTTGGAGCTACACTTTCTTAATTAAGTGAATAATTAAGAAGAAGCTGATTATCAATTAGCTAATTAAATAATTCATTTTACTTTCATATTCCAGCTTTTCCCCTATTTTTTTCCTTACTTTTTTCTTCCCCTTTTCCCTTTCTTTTTCTTTCTTTCTTTCTTTTTTTTTTTTTTTCTTTTTTGGTTAATCACTGTGGCCGCGGTAATGAGCCGCCGCGGGTTGCCAAGCAACCGGCTCCCAGTTAAACAGTCCCAGCTGCCTCCCGTCCGCGCCCCGGCGCCCGCGGGGGGCGGGGACCCCCTGCAGCCCCTTCTGTGCGCGGCCGGCTGACACCCACTGCCGAGACCCCGCATGCGGCTCAGGGGAGGGGCAGGCCCCGGGTTCCGGCAGTGCGCCCCCCATTGTCCCCTTCATCCCTCGCGTCCCAGCGGGAGCCCTCTGCTCCTCGCACCTTCCTGGGCGCCCAGGGGCCTCAGTTTCCCCGCTGCGCGGCTGTAGTCACGCGGCCACCAGGACCGGCTACAGGGGGCTCAGGCCACCACGATGGGGGCCGGGAGGAGGCGGTCCGCGGCGAGGCCTGTGTGCCCTCCGCTGGGCCCGGGAAGAGGGCTCCCGGACGCCGGCTGGGAGGGGCCTGCACCGCGAAGCAGAGGTGCACGTCCTCCGTGGGGCTGCCCTGGCCGCCGCCGCCTCGGGGTCCCTGGCAGGCCCGGACCCGCTCCAAAGGCGCTCTGAGCACGGCCGGCCGAGCCAGGTCAGTGCGCACCCGCGCAGCCCCCACCCGACTCCAGCGGGGTGGCGGCGGGAGTCCGACGGCGGGTCCTGGCTCCTCTCCCGCTCTCTGCGCCCTACCGCCCCCCACAACCCAGCTCTGGTGTGTGTGTAAATGCGTGTGTGTGAGTGCGTGTGTGTGTGTTTCTCTAATTCTCCGGAGTTACTCTTTTGTTGCCAATTGTTTCTATGCCCCGAGGCCGCGCTGTAAATGAGATGTTACATCTGCACCGAGCTAAGTAAACACTTTATAAATGAATAAATAAGTGAATAAATAACAAATAGTCATCTCGAGGACCGGACTGGCTGCCAGGGCTCCGGCCTGCCTGTCTGCGACCATCCTGTGCCCAGGGCTCCGGGCGGGAGGAAGTGGGTTGGGAGCCAGCACCCGTCCTTCGTCCCTGCTGTGCCCCACCCCTGGTCCAGCTGCCCCTCAGTCAAGTGTCCCTCCCTGTCTCCAGCTCCCAAATTCTCCTCCAGGCTCTGTGGCATTTTTTCCCCAGATGTCGTTTGGGATTCATCGCTTTCACCCACCGCTTTTCAAACAAAAACGGATTGTTACCGCAGCTCTGAACCCTGGGTCTGCCACCGAATGTGCCTCTCTGGGATGGCGGGGCTGGGGATGGTCACGCCCCAAGGAAGACCCCCCCCCAGCAATTTCCAGCCCCCACGCTCAGGTCCCTGCAGTACAACAGCGCCTGGGGGGGGCAGCAGCTAGAGCCCCCCACCTCCTAGTCCTGCCCCTGGGCTGCGCTGGAGGAACCAGGCAGGCCTGCACGGTAGAGCCGAATCTCAACTCTGACCGAAGCTGAACTTCGTAATTATCACGGATAACAAGAACAAATGAAAAAGCACTCATTGAGTAACTGATATCAATTATGAAACCCGGCTTTAGAGTCTGGAATAAATGATAGGGGAATCGGCCTGAGAGAGAAGGGGAGCAGACGTGTTATTATTTACGCCAGATTAAGAAAAGTATCCAATTTGCTGGCCATCTCCCTCCCCGTGGGAATTGGCATCAATTTTATTATTGTTCCTCCGATTTTAATATTCTCTAAATGAATTACTATTGAGCGAGGTAGTTAGTCAATAGTTTAATGCAATTAATTATCTTTAAATCGCTTTATCTTTTTTTCTTTTCTTTCTTTCTTTCTTTCTTTTTTTTTTTTGAGAGAGAGTCCTAACTCTAGTAAGCAGTTGTTTACAGGAGAGTCCAGAGAGTGGGGTCTGCACAGCGGGGGCCGGGGGCCCAGGACTCGGGGCGAGACCTGGTGAGAGGCTTTCCTGGCTCAGAAGGAGGGCAGCCTTAGATCCTGAAACCACAAGAATCTGGGGGTGGCCACACTGGGAGACCCTCAGCACAGTTGAACCCGGGCAGGTCCAGCAGGATGCTCTGGACCTCTGGTGTAGCCCAGGGGCCTCTGTGTTTTGTTTTGCTTGTTTGTTTTTAGTTTAAGTAGATTCGGGGGCGGCGGGGAATGAAACTCACAGGCCACTGAGCTAGTGTTTCTTTTCTGGACTCTCCTTGACCCTACCCTGGTGAGATGGAGGGACAGAACAGCCAGGCTGTCCCTTCTGGCGTCACTCCTGGCTTCTCTTCCTTCAAGGGACTGGAAGAGTAGCCTTGGGCAAAGGTCTTGGAAGACAGAATGTAATGGGAGGATCAGTGGGGACTTGGATGTTATTTCCACTTATTATACCCCAGCTTCTTTCTTATTTATGGGGTTGGGGAAGGCCTTGTCTCTCCCCACACACACCCTAATGTATCCCAGACTGTTGACTCCACAGACTTCCCTCCAGGCTCACTTTGAGTCCCCAGACCTCACTGCTGACAGCTCCCAGCACCTGGGAAAGGCAGCTCCAGCCTGGCTTTGCGGGGCCCCAGCGCGGGCAGCCTGCTGCGGGTCGGGGTCTGGAGGGGGCAGACCCAAGCAGATAGAAGGCCCTCTCCTGGTTCCCAGCTGCCTGTTCTTGTCTGCTGCCCTGATTGGAAGCAAGAGGGGGCAACCATATCCACTCAAACTGAGCACTGAAAATTTTCCAGAAAAGCCCGCTTTTCCAGTACCTCTCCCAGCCCTGACCACAAACACAGGGAAACAAAGTTGTTTGCTACGAGGTCTGGCCAAAATGGAACATTCGCTAATGCAGAAAGAGAGGAACTTTCTTTCTAGCAGGTCAGAGTGACTTCTCCATGAGATCAGGATACCAAACAGAGGAGTGCTGGGGGGACAATGGGGGGATCGACAGAGATCTGCCAGCAGATAAATCATAGATCATAGATAACCTTGTAAATAGTCGCTCGCCTAGGCCAGGCTTAGAGCCGAACCGGTGAGTAATAAAGAATGCTAAGGCACAGGAGCCGGCTTGTACAACGTGCTGCGCATTGTATCGGATCCCGTCTAAGACATGTTTGCTGGGTGTGAGCATATCCAGGCGGGTGAACCCAGACACTAACAAGGCTCTCCAGAATGCCAAGACAATCCCTGAGAATTTTCCTCTTCCTCCCACGGAGCCACTGATCAGCCCCCAAAAGAAATGCTGGAGCTTCTCACCATTCAGCGAAAATTGAATCCCCCCGAAATAGCACTGAGGACAGGACCTGGTATTTCATAGTGTTTTAAAAGTAATATTCCGTTTGTCGGTGCCGTGAAATAGGGCACCAGGAACGCTACAAGAAATAAAAAGAGTAATTTCTCAGTGGAGAAGTTGCCTGTTTCCAATTCAGGGCCCGGATGGCTGGAACCTGGATGCAGGACAGTGGAGTCCGATCAGGGTGGCTCGGTCCTCACGGGCCAGGAGCCGCAGCCCCTCCCACCTCACACATCTGGAATTGGCATCAGGGGCGCTGGGGTCTCAGGAAGTTCTCACACTTCACGACTCATTAAACTCGGAGCTTGGATTCCTCGGGAAAGGGAAAGGGGATGAAGGGGGGAGTTCTGCGGGGCGGGGGGGAGGTGGTTGGGGATAAGGAAGGGTGCCCAGGCCCAGCTCCTCTGGCAGCTGCTGGCCCGGAAGGAGGGTTGGGGCTTGATCTCAGGGGAGCCCCCACCCCAAGGCTTGGGAACTCGCCAGGTGCCCACCTCAGTGGGACAGGCCTGAAAGCACCTCTGCTGGGGTTGGGGGAGTCCAGCATGACTCTCAAAGGAAGGAACTGCCTTCCGATCCGGGAAAGCTCCCTGTCCATTCGAGAGGAAGGGTAGGCCCTTGGACTGGACGGAGTGGGTAGATGGGGCCGCCTTTCAGACAAGCACCCTGGCCTCCAAGAATCATGTCTCTTGGACCAACGAAATGGAAGAGATAGTGCCCACCCCGCCAACCGGAGAGGCCTGGAGGGGCCGCTGGCACTGCTTGGCTAGGACGGTCCCTCTGGTGAGGTCTCCCGGGGCCAGGGGGCCTCGCAGCCTCTCCTCCTCACACTTCCATTTGATGGTTACGGATACTGCCTTAATGTCTGAAGGGGATAATACTTGGGAGCTTAAAATTACAATTGCTTCTACTTAAATTTATTTGATGGCCGGAGCGTTCCCGTTATACACTCGTATATGGGTTTTCAATATCTTAAATGTTTAAAAAGGTTTTATTCTGTACTTACACTGAGTGAAATTAAAAAGAAACAGTAAAATGTTTGAAAATGAAGTGCATTATGTTTAATAAATTTAAAATGAACAAAGACTGCTATATTGCCAGCAATATCATTCCCTGCCCAGGGGCATTAATAAAGACTGGAGGTTTGGAAAAACAATATTTTCTATTAAAATTCTGCGCTGTGTTTCAATATTAAAAGGATATGTGATGAATTTCCAGTGTTACCCAGACGGGGTCAGAGATTAATTTCATTTCTTTCTGGTCAGCATTCTGTCGATAATTAATCAAAAGCAGAGTTCTTTAATGAAACACTTTTCATAAGGTGATAATTAGCAGGAAAGAGGCGGCCCGCAGACAGTCCCGCGAGCTAATAACCGGCAAGGCACGGGGCTGGGTCCTGAGGGCCGGGGGCGGGGGCCGCGGGGACACCGTTTCCCCAGCGAAGGGGCTGAGCAGCAGTGAACCGAGTCCCCACGCGGCCCAGCCCTGAGCTCAGGCCGCTCTGCAGACCTGCTCAGACCACGACAGGAACCAGAGAAGCAGGACCGCAAGGGCCTGGCCCGGCCGACCCCACTCCGGCCAGGCCAACCCCACCTCAGCCCCAGAGCGGCCTCTGGGACGCTTTGTGACCTTAGCCAAGTCCCTGCCCTTCTCAGGGCCTCAGCGCTCCCTCCTACGGGAGGAGCAGCTCAGAGCCTCTCTGGCCTCGGGGGCAGAGATCCGCCTTTGTCCTGGCCTGCCCCCTCTCCGCAAAACTCCTGGCGGAAGGACCCACGGGAGTCCACAGGCCCTGGCCAGGCCCCGGCTCACCCCTGGGCTCCTCTGTGCCGGGCTACCAGCGCCACGCAGAGCCGGGTCCACGGCGGCGAAGCCTGGGAGGCCGAAGGGGGGGGGGGCGGTGAGCTAGGGAGGGAGGGGAGGAGGAGGAGGGGGTGGAGGCGTCCGCAGACTGAGGGGGATTATTAGTGCATTATAAAATTACTAAAAATAAATGGAAAACAATTAAGGGGTTCAAGAGTAAATAAAGTTAATGAAACAAAATTAGCAGCAATTAGCGGCGGCGCCCGCGCGCCCGCGCTCGCTCCCCGCAGCCCCGCGCGCGGTTTGGAGCCCCGGGGCTCCGGGCAGCGAACAAAGGCCTCCCACCGGCCCTGCCAAGCGCGGTCCTTGGGGTCCCTGTCCCGCGCGTCCGCTGGAGCCGGCGGGCTTAACCACCGGCCGCCCGCGTCCCCCGCACCCCAGGTGCGCCCTAATCCCGGGCGGAGCGGCAGGTGCCGGGTCCACGGCCGGCCTGGCCTTCCCCGCGCTGGTCGGGAAACGCTGCAAACTTTCCGATAACGCCGAGAGGCGGGGGTTCTGTGCAGATGAGATTATCGATAGTTATTGAAAGTCCCCAAATAGGATTTACAAAGCAGGCTCCTGCGCCTTTAATAGAATTCTAGATAATCTTTTATCACAACAAGACACCCATAGAATTATTTAAACAGATTGGACGGCTGCAGCAGCAAATTTCAATTATTCTAATGCTTTAATAAATGTGGTGCGTGTGTATTAAATTCAAGCTTCTTAATCCAAATTTTACGATTTAACTGCTCTGATTTTTCATTACTGCAACACCCACACGCGGCAGTGGCCCGCTCCCTTCCTGGGGAGGGCTATCCCGGCTCAGAAAAGCCGAGGAGGGGAGCGCAGAGTGCGCGGCGGCGGGAGACACGGGAGCCAGAGGCTGATGAGGGACACCAGGCACAGGGACATCTCAGCAAAGGCGAGGCCAGCGCCATGGGCAGCAAGGGAGGACGAAGAGAGGAGGGGCCTGGGGGGCCCCTGTGCCCTGCTCCCCACCAGCGCTCCTCCCCCTCCATACTCACTTAGCGGCACTGCAGGGCCTAGGGGTTCCCGGAGCGGGGAGCTCCGTCCGGACCACCTGTGGGGGACGCCCGGGGCAGAAAGGGGACAAGAGGAAGGGCGGCAAGTGTGCAGGCAGACCCCGGCCAGAGCGTCCCGACTCCTACCTGAGCGCGCCAGGGAACCAATGAGCCCCACCAGGGCCACCCCTCGGGCGCCCCCTTCCCTGCAGTCTTTTCAGCCCTCCGTGAGGGGAAGTGCGAGCCAAGCGCCCAGGATGCACCCTGCGCCTACATCTCTCTCCGCCGCCCACAAGGCTGCCCACCCACGCTCATCGCAGCAGCAGGGCAGGGGTCCGTGTGGCCTGGGCCTGGGAGCTGTGAGCCCCGCCGCGCCTCTTCCAAGCAGCACGGCCTAGGAAGAGCCGCGAAGGCCTGGGATGAGGGGCTCAAGCCAGCTTCCCGCTGCCGAGGCCGCCGCCGAGGAAACTGAG
>NW_024424452.1:958039-963039 GCF_017311325.1 Ursus maritimus | reverse complement strand
GCCCGGCGGTGCGGGCGCGGAACCGGCGGCGCCGGCGGCGTGCGCGGTAGGGCCCTTGGCCGCGGCGGCCGGCGGCGGCGGCTCGGGCGGCTCCGGGGACAGGCCGCCGCCGCCGCTGTCGCTGTCAGAGCTGGGAGCGCTGTGCAGGGACAAGCCGCCTGGCGAGTGCAGGTGGCGGCTCTGGCTCTTCAGCAGCTTTTTCTCATGCTTGCGCTTCTTTTTCTCCATCTTCTCCAGTTCTTTGCGTGCGATCTCCTCTGGGTCCATTGGCTCGCCACTGCACGTGGTCGGGTGTGAGTTGTGAGCCGGCCGCCCCGGGCCCTTCTTCGTGTTCTCCTTCTTCCTCCACTTGGCCCGGCGGTTTTGGAACCAGACCTAGAGCAGCCGGACAGGGGAAAGGAAGGCAAAGTCAGGCGGCGGGCTTGCCGCTGGGGCTTCGGGCCTCCCCACTCCCCCCAGATAGCCTGTACAACCTCGGCTCCGGCCAGGGGGAGGGAGCGAAGGCACGCGGCCAGACGGCCCTGAGCTGGGGTCGGCACTCAAGCTGCAGGTTCCAAAGAGCATCTTTTCCACCCAGAAGGAGGTAGATGGGGCCTCTCGGCCAGCTTCCCATTCTGGCTTCTCACCTCGGGCAACTGGGAGCTGCCCCTTCGTTGGGCACGGCGGGTCTGGCCCTTGAGGGCTTCTGGTTCCTCGTCGGGAGGCAGGCAGGGAGCAGGGCCCCTCCTCGCCCCTCTTGGCTTCTCACAGCGCCTGTTCTAAGAGGCCTGCCTGGCCTGGTGCTGACCGTCTGGCCCGAGGACCACCAGTGGCTGGGCTCAGCTGCCCTCCACACCTGTCTTCGGCCCCCGGAGACTGAATCAAAGGCCAGATTTGGGGGTTTCCCGTGAAGGGAAATCTGGGTGCTTCTTCTTCTAGAAGGTCCTGGGAAAGCCAAACTTAGGGGGGAGGGTTTCCAGCAGCCTGCCCCCCCAACACATTCACACACGTCCTTCTTTCTGGAGGCTCCAGGCCAAGGCATCAACGCAGCCGCTGAAACCAGTTGTGCTTGGCCTAGGCCGGGGGGAAGGCAGATAGGGAAGCAAGAGGCCAGTTGCCAGGCTGTGCAGGGGAGGCCTGGGCCCATCCAGCCTCTTCTACCCTCCCTGCAGGCCTTGTCCTGGGGAACAGCAGCCCTAGACACTGGCTCCCCCACCGCACACACAGTCAAATCCCTGCTGGGCCTCAGGCACACCACCCTCCCCAAGAGATCGCGATAATGCGAATTCTTTGTTGTGACCAAGGAGAGACCCGGCACAATAGCAGGCCGGGCCCGGTCACAGGGTGCCTTGTTGGTGCCAAGGTGCGGGTTTTAAGCTGTAACCTCTCCAAGGCTGTAACTGCTTCCTTCCTTCCTTCTTTCAAATACTTCTTTTTTTGGTGCAAATTCCACGCTCACTTGTCACCAAGAAATGCTCATTATCGTACAGGGGAGAAAAGAAGAGGTCTTCGCTTAAGACACTTATACAACTTGGACGAAAGGATTTACAAACAGAAGAGGTCATGAGGGGCAGTGCAAGCACAGGTCGAGAACACCTTTTTAGACAAAGCTATTGGTGCTGAACAGACGTCTTGCCGGCCTCTGCCTCAAAGCCCTGCACCCACAGCTGCAGCCCCACACCCCACTCACCACCACACCAACCCCGGAAAAAGATTTCTGTACTTCAGGGGAACATCCGATTATGCACAATTCATCTTGAATTTTTAATCCACCAAATAGATGCTGTATTTTTAAAAAGAATAACGGCGGCAGTCTCCAAATAAAATCAAAGTACGGGGGATGGGAGGGGAGATATAGCCGAGAGTATTAAGGATTCAGACACCCCCCCATGTGTTAACTGTGTAAGTTTCTGCCTCCCCTTCCTCAGCTAACCTCCTTCTGCAAAGCAAAGAATAAATACAGGTCTCCATCTGAATATTTTAGAGGCGAGAAGTAAATAAACAAACGCGTTTGCTCCAGGCTGATGACGAAGACCCCAGGCAAGGACCAGGAGGCGCGGGGTCTACCTGCTCCGGGTCTCCTCCAGAACCCAGCCCGGCTGGCTCCGCCCCCCCCCGCCCGCTTCTCCCGCCCAGCCCTCTGAGACCTCATTTCGCGCCATCGCCCGACCCCCACCACGCATCTCCCGGTTCGGACGCAGCTGCTGTTCTGGCTACTTAGGGGCCGTCGTCGGCCCCGCCCAAGCCGCCTGGGGCTTTCTCCCCGAGAGTTGCCGAGCCCCGGAAACCCACCACCACCTCCTGGCTGGTGAGAGCTAGGGGGGCTCGGAAGCGGGGCCGCGGTCCCCCACCTAGAACAAAGGCGGGGCCGGCGCCCGGCGGGCCTAGTGGCGGGATGCTGGCTCCCGGGAGGAACGGTGGGTCTTTACCTGCACTCGGGATTCGACCAGATCCAGGCGCAGCGCCAGCGCCTCGCGCATGAACACGTCGGGATAGTGGCTCTCGTTGAACGCCTTCTCCAGCTCCTCCAGCTGCCAGCCCGTGAAGTTGGTGCGGGTGCGCCGCCGCTTACAGCCCGGGCTCTCCTTGTCGGGGTCCCCCGAGTCTGCGGGCACGCAGAGGACGCCGCAGGGCTCAGCCAGGGCCCAGGCCACATCCACCCCCTCCGTACCTGTCGGCCGCCCCGGTCTGGGGGCCCTGAGCCGGGGTGGCAGACCGAGAGTGCCCTGAGCCTCGGCAGCCGGCGCCCGCTCTACAGCCGCCCGGGACCCAACTCCTGCGCCCAACAACGGTGTCCTGCTATTCTCCACCCCACCTTGCCCTCCCCGACCACCGCACCTACCTGATAGCTTGAAGGGCTGACTGTCGCCTCCCACCCCACAGGCGGTCGGCAGCAGTGGCGTGGGGTTGACCACCGAGGCGGCGGCGGCGGCGCACGAGCCACTGAGCAGGCCGTCGATGGAGAAGGGCACCGAGGCGGCGGCGGCGGCAGCGGCTGCCGACTGCAGCTGGTGGCCGGCCAGCTCGTACACGTGGTGGTGGCCCAACGGGTAGGGGAAGCCCACCACGCCGCCCAGCGAGCCCCCGAACTGGGCATGCGGGTGCTCCAGGAGGCGGCCGTCCATCATCTCGCGCGGGGGGCCGGCGGGAACGGCGGCGGGGCGCGGGGGCGCGGGCCGGGGCCGGGGCGGGCCAGCGGCGGGAGGCGCGGACGGCGGCGGCGGCGGCGGAGACAGGGACCCGGAGCCCTACACATGCTTCGCCCGCACTCCGGCGCTTTACTTTATCAACATCAAGCTCCCGATAATTAGCCGCGGCCCGGGGAATTTGGGACCAATAAGAAGCGCTAATCGGCTCTGACGTCAGAGGCGTGCTGGGTGCAAGGAAACGTTTTCCATATCGATTGCTAATTATACCTGACATGCACCTCAATAAACAGTATCAGGAACTGTCACAACAAGGGGGGGGGCGGCAGAGAGGGAGGGGCGCGGCCCGGCGCTGGGCGGGCGCGGGCTCGGGGAGCGGTCCAGGCAGGGGTCCCCAGCGAGCCCCCCACTCCAATCCCCGCTGGCCGGAGCCCGCGCCTCCCCCGCCGCGGGCTCCCCGCCCCTCTGCAAATCACTAATAGATTTCCCTTTAAAACATTCACCGGCGTGTTGTGGGGATTTTTCACCAGAAATGCTGTAGTCTCTGAACCTTTAAAGTGATGTTGCTCCAATTACAGAGAGACATTGAGCGGCAAATAGACTGATCCAATAATAGGGGATTCATCATCCGCTCTTTCCGAAACTGTCACATTGAATTTAAAACTACAAGGGCTTCTCATCTCCTCTCCGGCTCCAGGCGGCGGGGGAGAGGAGGAAGGAAAGGGAGGAGGAAGAGGAAGGAGAGGAGGGGGCAGAGGGAGGAGGCGACTCCAAACGAGAATGACTCCTACAGAATGTAGCGCCCTGTCAGTAAGAAGGCATAATTAATGCCCTTTCCGACTGGCCGTCGTCCGGGCTATAGAAACAGAGGTGGGGGCGGCTATGGAAACACCCTGACCCCCCACCCGCCCCCTACTCTGTAAAACCAGGGCACAGGGCTGGGGAGGAGGGGGGGAGGCAGGGAAAAGTAACTTTGGGGTGGCAGCCAATCAGGCCCCCTACACAGGAATAAAAAAATAAATACATCTCCCTTTGACTCGGCCTCTGAAGAATAGGGCCCAGGTACTCAACCCATTAATTATAATTAAATTATGTTCTCAGAGAAGTGTCTGTCACTCCCTTTTCCACTATAAAATATTGATAGACTCAAAGCTAAATCATTAAAGGACATATTCTTAAATAAGCAGCAAATTAGGACTGTGGGCAGGAGGGAAAGCAATCATTATATCACTATATATGTGTGTGTGTGTGTGTATATATATATATATATATATATATAGTCTTTTGTAAAAAGTTTGCCAGTGAGGAGGGTGCATTTTGCTGTGGCCCCAGGCCCACAGACCTCGTCTCTATGGTCCCTGTGGCCCCAGCCTGACGGAGTCCGGGAGGAAGGAGCTCCTGGGCCTCTTCCCCCGCCAGTCCCCGGCAGGCGACCGGTCCTGGGAGTCGGACGCCGGCAGCCTCTCACCCCAGGACAAGGCGTCAGGCAAACTGGCCTTTGGTGTAAGTGGCTGCGATCAGCCTGCCAAGCCCCAGACCCGGAGGGAAGGGAAGGGTAGGACAGAACCTGGGTGTCTATGGTCCAGCCGCGTCCGTCTGTCCTTCCCAGCCGAGGCGTTACACAACGCTCCGCCGGCGGGAGTGGGGAGGACCTACCTCGCGGCTGGGGCGCTGGACACGCTGCCCGGTACTCGTCCTTATTGAACGTGCCCTGGCCGCACCGACTACGATTTAATTGCCTTCCCCTCTCTCATTGTTCGAGAAGAGGGAGAGGTGCAGGGGCTGGGGGTAGGCCGACGTCTGGCAGAGACCGAGACGAGGCTTGGAATTTGGGACCTTACTGCCCCCCCCACCTCACCCGCCCCCCCCCAACCC
>NW_024424452.1:869960-952460 GCF_017311325.1 Ursus maritimus | reverse complement strand
CGGATCAGGATTCAGCCGCGCGGTTATTTATGGGGAGGGGGATGCATCCGTCCACTCATCCCTCCCTCCCTCCCTCCGTCCCTCCGCCGGCACGGGGAACCGTGGCGCCGAGCCCAGTGGCAAGGTGGCGGGTGGGAACAGGCCCCAGGTTGGGGAGGGGGCACCGGGCGGCGCCGGCCCGGCCTGGTTAACGGGAAAACGATGGAGCCGCGCCCCGCCCCCGCCCCCGCTGCATAATTGTTTTCGCTCGCCCGTCCCCATCTGTCCCTCTCCGCCCGTGTGTGTTTTGGCCTTTGTCTCGCTGCCCTGTACTGACACCCTCTTTCAAAGACCACTTCTGTCGCCCTTCACCGATCTCTTCTGCCCCATTAACCCATCGGCACGAGGCTCCGGCAACAAAGCCCCGAAACGGGACCCGAGCGCGAGCCTCTCCATTGTGCGCCGCTGACCCCGCGGCCGCGGCCCGCGCAGCCCGGCCCGCCCGGCCCGGCGGCCCGACGGGGCGGGACGGAATTGGCCTTGAAGATAAACAGAGGAAGCCGTCGTGTCCGAGCCGATTCCGCCCTAAGTAAACAGGGGAACAGGGCCCAGGCTGCCCTTGGCAGGGCCGCAGAGCAGCTGCCGCCGCGGGAACGGCCGCCCGCCGGGCAGGAGCTAATCCGCCCGCAGTCTCCCCCCCCCCCCAAACTGGCAAGCAGAGAGAAAACGGGCTGGGAGGAGAGAGGCAGACCTGCCTCGTGGCCCGGTAAACAAAGACCAATAACCTGTTCCTAGGCCGGGGGCTGCCTCTCCTCTTGATTCCATTTTCCTCCCTGGGACCAAGGAACCCCAGCCGACTCTCCCCTCGGAGCACATGGACTCTTCTGCGGGTGCTGCCTGCAGTGCGCAGACCTCACAGCCAGGCCTGCTGGAAAGGCCTTCCCGCATACCATCCCAGCCCAGGAGGAGGGCCCACCCAGGGCCAGGCTCCCCAGGTGGCACCTTATTTTCTCCTTCACCCACCAGACTTTGGGGAGGCCAAGACCTTGTTTGAGAACGCAGGCTGCCCTCAGCAAATGCCGCCTATGCTTCCACGCCCTATGTGTCTGGGTGCTGCTCACTGGAGATGCAGGGCACTCCCTGGAACTTGCAGCTCTTAGATGGGAAATGGCCAGGTACTTGTGGAGGGAAGACCCCCTTGCCACTTGCGTCTCTGCAGCTATGGTCGGTCTTCATTATTCGGGAGCAACTCCCTCCCAGGAATGCTTTATTTTGACCAGTGTGGCAGGAAGAAGGGTGACTGTTGCTCAAGGGTTGTCCACACAGGCCACCAGAGGGTCACCTTTCTCTACAATGGGAACTTCAGTGACAGCAGGAGGCTGGGGCCCCTTAGTGCTAAGGTGCACACACACGATCAGTGCGGCCCCGATGCCGGTCTCCTGGAAACTTCCCTCTTGATTCCCCTGGAACCTGCCTGCTCTTACTTTCTATCTTACAAATGCTGATCCCGTGGCCAGGCGATGGCCTCTTGCAAGGCCGTCCTAGGACACACCAAAAGTGTCCCCTGAAGGATGGAGACATCACATGCCCACGCTAGCTAGAAGGGGTTCCACGTTCTATCTCTACCTAGTTACCTTCTTGTTAAAATTCATTGAGAGTTTTAGGGCGCCTGAGTGGCTCAGTCGGGTAAGCCTTTGACTCGTGGATTCCGCCCGGGTCATGATCTCTGGGTCCTGACACTGCGCACCAAGACGGGCTCTGCACCTCCAGCACAGAGTCTGCTTGAGAGTCTCTCTCCCTCTGCCCTCCCCTCCATGCGCGCTCTCTAAAATAAATAAATCTTAAAAAAAATTCACTGAGAGTTTTAAATAAAGAGATTGCACGAAAAACAAGAAAAGACACACTAAGATCAGCCAGGGTCTCCTACCACACCTCCGGCAGACTACGTGGGTCTCTCCCTGCTCAGGCCCCACCCTTGCTCTTGAAAGACCAGAGCTCTAACTCTGGGGACATCTATTTTCTGCTGCTGACCTGATGCAAGGGGAACTATTGTTCCTTTTGGAGGGTCTGGTGGTTCCCAAAATCCAGAGACAGTGAGGTCCACCTTGTTTTTGTCTCCTTCCCTTCTTTTGCCCAAAGCCAAAGTCATTACAATTTCATTCATACAGAGTCTTTACAGGTCAATTTTGCAATGTATCAAAAGTACAAGTCTTTTATCCAGTTATAATAAATTTTAGAATAACAACCCAAGGTCACGTGCATGGGGTCTTCAGCATTTGGCAACACGTGAAAGTGTTTAAGAAAAAAAGAAGACTAAGAACTGCGACCTACAAAGCGCGCCTAAATACTGGCCAGACCTACACTTGACTGCAGCCTCCGAGCGGCACTGCAGCAACTTCAGAGCTCCTGCCTCACTACAGCAGCAGATGCCAAGTGCAGGACGACGGGACCTGGGTCCTGAGCACGGGGTCGGAGCAAGGCTGCAGGGCTGTCGGAACTAGTTCCTGTGTACGTCAGTCTGGAATGGGGAACTCAAGGTCTCAGAACCTGCATTAGGCCAGCAAGGAGAGGATCGTATATTCTTTAAGTAACTGCTTACTGCATTATCACGGACACACGGGCACGTGCACCTTTCTAAAGTGTAAAGCGCAGTGTTTCTAGCACATCCACGGGAGTTTGCAGCAATCACCACTCTCTAGTTCCAGGATGTCCTCATCACTCCCGAAAGAAGCCCCGCGCCCATTAGCAGTCACTCCCCATCCTCGACCCCTCCCCCGCAGCCCCTGGCAACCACTAATCCACTTTCCGTCTCTATGGATTAGACAAGGATAATTTTGCAAAAAGAAATTCTACCAGTCTGGAAAGGCGTGTATAAACGAGGAATATGGGAGTAAGGCCTGAATAGACTCTCTCTGAATCAACATGTTCCCTACAAGACACAAGGAGAAAATGTCACCAGGGGGCCAGAAGTAGGGTATGAAAGCTCCTGGCCACTGGTCTTCAGCCCAGAGCGTATGTTTTAGAAATCAGTACCCTTTTTCTTTTCAGAGTTTACAGATTTGCTTTTCAAATCGCCTCTGACCCCTCTGGGGGCTGTCCGCATCTGTGGGCTCGCGGTGGCCAGCAGCATGGCGGACACGGTGGCTCGTTTCAGCCCGACTCCATTAGATGCTAACATCCGGGGGGCTTGGCACCCAGAGTGGTCACTGGGGAGGCTCCGCATGGCCATCCCTTTTTGCTTTCTCCCCAGCCGTGAGCACCCAATCTTGAAATCTGATGGCCAGCTCTCGTCCTGGTGCTTTGCCAAGTACAATTTGGATTTCAATGTATTTAAAAGGTTACTGAGGTCAGAAAATGCCATTTTGTTTTCTCTGAACAAAACATATTTTTGAATTTAGCCTATTTTTAACACCAAATCTTGCCATTATCCCATTCTTTACAAGCTGAAACTCCTAGCAATCACAGCTTTGGGTTTCTAATGGGTGTTTTCTTGATTTACAGCAGAAATGAGCAGTTATCTGCTAATAACCCATGAGTCTGAAATTAAAAGGGATACAGAAAATAAACCAAATTGCAAAGATCAGCTCTTGTTAAATAAAGTCTTTGTGAAAAGACATATAACAACATTTTCATGCATCAGATCAACGACATGATAGACTCATCATTTGAGGGCTGTAATTATTTAATACCACTTAGCAGTTGCAGAGTGCTCACCCTGTGAACATTTAATGGACATTTGTTAATTAATTCTCAGCAGAGCCCATCCGGCTACTTTCTACACAGAGAAACTGAGGCAGAGGGAGAGGTAACAGGCCCTTGGGTGCCCATGGCTCCCTTCCTCCCGCTCCTTATGACGTAGGCCCATCCGGTGCTATCAGCTCATTCCCGCCTGGTGATTTATAGTGGCCGGGGTGGCAAGATTGCACTGAAGAAATGCATAAACAAAGGCGTTGTTAAAGGAATTACATTCCTGCTGCCTGTGACTTTCGTACAGAGTCAGATGTCAGTTATATTCCATCTACCAGGAGAAAAAGAAGAATACTCAAGATAGTCTGAATTAACTCTAAGTTAATGAGAACAGTAATGATGAGTTCCGAGTGGCAGCAGTAGAAATCTATGGAGAGAGGTGGCAGGTTTACAAGAAGAAATTACACACTGGTTCGAGTCATTAGCACAAGCTGGAGCCTACCAATATGACCGTGGATGATGGTAAGGATGGCAGAGGGGATGTTTATATTTAAACATGAATCAAAAGTTCCCTCACTTGCCTTCCCATCCCAGCACCCGGGTGTCCCCGGTCCCCCTCACAACATGAGGGACTGCTCTTGGTGGCTTGCTGTTGTCCTCATTAGAAGAAAGAACTTTCATTTCCAGAGACACAGATAGCAGTGGGAGAATGACAGTGACCCTGGGAGACCCCAGGGATAGGACTTCTGTCCCAGGAGCACACTTGCCCAGCCTACTGGGCTCACTCACCCTGGTGGTGGACTGGCCCCTGCAGAACCCATCTAGCTCCACTCCCTCCCCAGCTTCAGAACCCCTTCATTACCTTCTCTGGCTCTGGAATGAGTGTCCCGCACTCCCACATACCATTTAGACTGTCCCATGTGCAGAACAGGCCATTCTAGAGACAGCAGGAGGCAGGGCCTAGGTCCCTCTATCTTGACTAGGCTGATTAGAGGCTGTATGACCTATTTGATTCTTGGGACCAATAAGAACTGGGATGTGGGGGTGAGAACCAGTATTCATTCCTTCTCTGACCAGTCCAATGGGCCATGGTGAGTTGTCAGAAGAGGCTCACAGAGTCCCAAGTGTCCTCAGCGGATCCCAGGGCCCAATGCACTCCAGAGCAGAGGCTCCCTACTCACCGACTTCCTTCATACTGAAAAGCCCTCCTTTGCTTTCATCGATGCAATTAAATAACAAGGCATGTGAGAGACAATGGGCACTCAGCTTGTTTACACCGAACTTGTGAACTTGCTTGCGAGCTCAGGGCTATAGGCCAGGGCTCCAGCCTAGGTCAACCTGCCCTGCACCGTGGGGAACTTCATCAATAGTGACCTATGGCTTTGTCTCCCCTCCAGCTCACTGAGAACAGCCTTCTAGTAGAGTAGAGTTCTGTGTGATGGGGTTTGGAAAACTACAGACTCCAAGACAGAGACCACCACCTTGATCCAACACCCTGGAACTCTGATGAGACACAGAGAAAAGGAACACCTGTGCCTCCTGGAGGGTGGAGCCTGTGGCCCATGTCTGAGAACACGGCATCACAGAAGCATGAACGAGACGAAGGGAAGCGGTTTGCACTAAGTGGCCAGGAACCGTCCCGGAAGGAGGCCCATACTGTCACACTTCAAGGACAGGTGCTACCGAACAGTGCAGGAGAAGCTCCTGCTTGCTTCCAAGCCCAGGGGTCAGAGCCATGCAAGTGGCCTCATTGCCCTCTGCCTGGCCCATAAGAGGACCCCAGCTCCAGCCAGCACATGCCACATCATAAGCACCCCGAGCCTCCTCAATCTCTGTGGCCAAGGCTGCTAGGACTCAGGTGTGCAGTCTGGGTTAGCTTGTGGCAGGAGGGAGGTGGCACGCCTGGGGCCCAGAGGCACCTCAACGGGTGCTTCAGGCTCTGGGGAGGCAGGGGCTAGACAGTGCATGGGTGCTGTCAGCAAGCAGGGATCATTCCACACTGGGGATCTTGGTAAATCTTACCAAAAAGGGAAGACCAGGCCCAGCTGCCGCCTGCAATTGGTCCTGTCCTCCAGGGGAGGGGATGTTTGGTCCTTCCATGGTTTGCACAGGGACGCTGTTTTTGTTTGGGCTCAGATAACATTGTGAATTTCTCTTCACTTCAACCCAGAGGGTGACTGTGTCTGGTGCAGTGCTCTGTGAAGTGGCTGACGTCCGGCACAACAGCACCAAGGCCTCCCGGGCGGCCCATCCCTGGCTGTCAGGGGCTGCTTGTCCTTCTTTCACCTCCCAGGGAAGAACGCACTTCTGGACTCAGTGTCTCCCAAATTTCAAATCTGAGTTACTCCAGCCTTGGGTTTCCTATCCACATACCACTGTTTACTTTACATTTTTCTTTACATCTACTTGAAATAGAATCACTGTTTAGTTCAGCCTCACCCTAAGATTAAATCCATGAAGTCACAAGTTCGATGTGCCCGTTGCTTTTTCGTATACATACCTGAGATAAACAGTTATTAAAGTAAAAAGTGCTAGTCCGTGTGTCTCCTATAATCATCCCGCATGCCACTGGAGCATGCTGTCCTACGCAGTGGAAAACCCTGCCCAGACGGCTGTAGGACTGGTTCTGCAGGAGCGAAGCCATCTTTCCGTGCAGGCAGCCGAGGCCGCTGGAGCGGAGTAAGCGCCAGTCCTCCAGCTCCTCCCACTGCCTCTCAGCCAGTGTGACCCACCCTCTCAACTCTGCTACAGGGTGAGCTGGCAGTGGGGCCAAACAAGTTCACACTGGTAGAGTTGGAAATATTAGTGGTTTTGTTCTAAAGAAAAGTAGAGGCAGTTTCAGCTTGAGCTGATTATCGGGCTTCTCTAGGGATCCACGACTTCTTGAGTCTGAAAACGGTGGAGGGGTTGATGAACCTGGAGGACATTACGCTAAGTGAAATCATAAATTTGCGAAATTTGTCACCAAAGGACAAATACCATATGAGTCCACTCACATGAGGTTTTCAGATGAGTCAAACTCACGGACAGAGAGTAAGACGTGGGGCTGGGGCTGGGTGAGTGGGTGGAGGTGAGCGTGTAACAGGGCCAGAGTCTCAGTGTGGGGAGATGGAAAGTTCAGGAGAGGAATGGTGGTGATGGTTGCACAACAGTGTGAATGTGCTTAATGTGCCTGAACTGTACGCTTAAAAACAGTTGAAAGGTAAATTTTATGCTATGCATGTTTTTCTACAATAAAGAAAATAAACAGTAGAGGGGAAGGAGGAAGAAGCTGGTGATGGGTACATGGGGATTCATGCTAAAGCCTCTACTTTTGTTCATGGTTGAAATTTACCATAATAATTTTTTCCCATAATAATTTTTAAGAGATTTCTCAAATTTCCCCCAGGAGCAGCTGATGTCTCTCTCCACAGTAGGGAGCCCCTCCAGGACCAGGGGCTAAGAGGCCCCTGAGCGAGGGCAGCTCTGAGAGCCTGGTGGAGCAGCCCGGAACAGGCTGAGGGAAGCCACGCTGAGGCGCTTCTAGCTCTTTCTTCCACCCCAAAGTGCTTACCTCTAGATTAGCTCTCTGAACCTAGAACTTTCCTGTAGCCAGTTCCTGCCCCTCACTCAAGAGAGGCAGTAAACACAGTCCAGGAAGGGCTCGGGCCTGCCCCTGGAAGCCGGTGCCATTGCCCAGGGAACACGGGGTCTCTGACTACAGTCACCCTTGCTCTGTGGCCCAGGGCTCAGGCACCAGGGGAGCTGCCCCACGGAGTTAGTGGTCCCTTGGTCTCCCTCTGGAGGCGTCAGTTCTATTGCTTTAGCCCCTCAATGGGCCTTGCAAACACACCTTCCTCTCCACCGCCCTATATTCTCAGCACAGCAGAACACCGATTTCTGGCAACATTTAAATTCATTTAAATTCTAGTTCTGGCATTTAGTGAAAAAAGCTGGCTAAATTAAAGGCAACTAAAAATGTTTTTCTCTTCCCCATTCTCTCCTTTCCATACTTTCCTCACCTTCTAACAACCTCTACTTGACCAAAAACATTCCCATTTGGTTTTCCACCCAGAGGCCAGGCCAGCAGAGACTTTCTGACCTGAGCAGGTGATCGTCAGGGCCCCGGGCTTTGCCGTATGCACTTCTCCAACGAGCAACCGTGATTTCTGAAGAAGCCGTCTGTCTCGGGGAAGCTGCTTCTCACCTGATTGTCCACCACACAGGGATTTCTCTGCTCACCTTGAGGGACAGGCTGCCATGAACCCAGGGAAAGGCCCCCGGGAGAGACCTGGCGGGTCCTCCCATCCCTGCAAGTGATGCCTGCGTTTGTCTTCTCCCGGGGCGGTAGTGTCCTGTATCTTCTGTTTCTGTCACAGTGTTGGAAAGAAGTACCCATCAGAGAAACCACATGTAGCTTCCGGGAATGCCATCCAGAGACAAGGACCTCACGAACGTGGAACTCCTGCTTTCCCCTGTGCCCAAAGCCAAGTGTGTCTTCTGGTTTTCTTAAAACCCTCTCCCTAGTTATTTTCTCTGTGAATGTGTCACTGTAGTTTGATATTAGAGTTGTCCACAAGACCTTTTTATATTGGATAAAAATATCTGATTAAAAATAAGCCCTCAAACAAGGAGAATTAGTTAAATGTTCAAGAAAATTTCCAACGCGCAGCATGAAGTGGGAACCGCTGGTCGAGGGCATCTTCTCGCCTCAGCGGCTGGAGAGGCAGGGCAGAGACTGTGTCCCTTTTTCTGAGCTTCCTGGTCCCTAGCCTCAGCTGTTTTATTATTTTTTTTTATCTACAATTCTAAACTACTATTGCATTTATTAGAACAATAGGGAAGCTTATTGAGGTTGTATTTTTATTAAAATTTCTATTAACTTTTGCTATCAGTGCGGTGGTAGATTAATTAATTTTTACTACTTTTCTAAAGCAAAAAATATTAGAGCTGATCCCAAATTACTTCAAATGTGAAAGAGGCCAAATCAGGAAAAGAGCAGTTCCACAAGCGTGATCTCCAGAAGCACATGTAGGTTAGGAAATGGTTTATGACGGGGGTGGCTAGCACGGTGGGATCTTCCGGGAAGAAGAGAAAAGTTTCCTCTTTGTTCAGGAACGGCTTAGGGAAAGTTCTGCTTGAATCCTGTACTCGCTGCTTCTCACACGGAAACATACAGATTATTCTTTTCCCTGTGTTTTTGGAAGGGTATATGGTTCTATGAGGTGCGGTGGGTGTTTAGGTGACACCCACCATGTAAAGTGAGCATCGTCTGTACAGGCACAGTGGTGTGCAACCGCCACCTCTCACTCTCCGAGAAACCCACCCCCCATTTCCCACCCTCTGGCCCTGGCACCCACCCATCTGCTGTCTCTGCCTGTTCTGGACATTTCGTATAAATGGAGCCATAGAAGATGTGGCCTCTTGCGTTTGGCTTCTTTCACTGAGCATAGCGTTTTTCAGGCTCACCCCTGCGGTCAGGCGTCGGTGCTCCATCCCTTCTTATGGCCGAGTAACAGTCCAAGTGCGTACACCACATTCTATCTCGCCACTTGTCCGTCGTGGACATTTCTTCCACCCTGGGACTACCGTGGGTGACGCTGGCAGGAACACTGAATACCGGTATTTGTCTGGAGTGCCTGTTCTCGGTTATCCGGCGTCTGCCACACAGTGGAGCTTCGGGGTCATGTGGTGCCTCTATGTTTAACCTTTGAGGAGCCGCCAGACATTTCTACTCCTTCAGTTTTTGCTGGTCAGTCTGCTCCCCGCTGTCCCAGTTAGGGGACTGCAGATGGGAGTAGCAGAGTTGGTGACCGGTGACAGTAGTCGCTTGCCGTACCAGGAATGTGGGATGCAGACTGAAGAGTCCTTTGTAGCTCTTTGTGTGGCTTGGTATTTCCTGAGTTGCTGGTATATGGGTGCCAGAATGGGTGTCAGGTCACCCCGAGGACGTTTTCTGGCAGAGTATGGGTATCACTATTGGCCACATCTATTTTTCCCCCCCAAACTTGGTTTATTTTGAACTGAACTGTGTTAAAATCTTCCAACACCCCAGCTGGAAAGACCAAGCAGTACACAACCAAAGGTCAGATGAAGGGGTAGGAGAGCAGAGCACTAGCCTATCCTGGGCCCTGGGTTGGGCCCCTTCACTCCTCTCGATGCCCTGGAAAGATGCTTTTTACCACCCCTCAGTTTTACACACCGAGAGGCTGGAGCAGAGAGATTAGGTAACGTGCCCAGAGCTAGCAAGGGGCGGGAGAGCCGGATTCGAGCCAGGCCTGCCTTAGCTCCAAACCCCATTAACCTGAGAGGGAGATAGTCGAGCTCAGACTCCCTGGAGGAAGGAGGGAGGACATTCCCAACAAGCACTCCCACTCGAAAAGAGACAGGAGCTCAATAAATCATAAGCAGATCTGAGGTGGCCTTCACTTCCTGTGTCATCCTGGCCAGGGGCAGTTGGCCCCACAGGGCACTACCACAGCATTCCAGACTTTTCCTGAATATGGCTGTCGGTTTGGGGCAGTGTGGCAAGCCTGCAGCTTCTTGCTTTACCTCCGCCTGGCTGTGGCATGACAGTCACAGACCATCGTACGAGTGTACTGACCAGCTGCATCTCCCTTTGCTGAGCTTTAACAAAGATAGCAAGGCATGAATAATCAAAACAAGTGCCAAGGTCTGGTGCTGAAGGTGCCAAAATAATGAGCTGATGATAAGCTGCCAGGCAGGAAAGGGTGCAGCGGGTCTAAGAGGTGGAGAGAGAAGAAAGCAAGCAGCTGAAAGCAAACCGGGCTACGGGCTGCCTGTCTTCAGTGCAACCCTCTCCCAGCCGAGCTCAGCAGCTCCCACGTGCAAAGTGCAGCCGCTGGGTCGACAGTGGGCCTCGCGCCCGAGGCACATCTGGCACCCAGGTGTTTGGACTTCAATCTGGCAGCCAGCCAGCAGGCAAGGACTCCCTCTCTCCCCTCTCTCTGACCTCCCCGCCCCCAGTGTTGTCCAAAGAACAACTTGGAGTCGTTGCCTCAGTTAGATGAAGCCAAATGGCAAAGCAACGTCTGTCTGAAAACCTAGACTTGGTTTTCAGCCCTCTACTCCCCCTCAACTTGGCCTTCTTCTACTCATGCTGGGATTTTCAGGGGAAGGGGCTGGGAGGCTCTGAGCTGATGTTCCCAGCTCTCCGAAAGCAAGTTTATTGCCTAATTAGAACGTTTGGAATGATAGGTGTCTTGATTCCCCAGAAACCCTGAACCAATAGAAGGTGGCAGTTTGGTCAGGAATGTTGTAAAGAGAGGCTTTCTTTCATCAGGATGCCTGTGCTCCAGAACAGAAACTTCCCTCTTGGAGGCCATGGACCAGGATGTGGCAGGAGGGGGCAGACTGGCTAGTAATGCGGCTGGAAACAAGGTCTGTCGTAGCCGCTCTTGCTTCTCTTTAAATGCTCACAGATAGTGAACACCACTCCCTACCGTGTATGTGGAATTTCAGACTTCAGAAAGGCCTTCACACACTGTATTTGTAGTTTTTTCTCCTGAAAGACAATCTTCCCGAGAAGCTCAATTGCTAGATAACTAACTGCGGAGAACAGACCAGAGCCTGCTGGAGGGTGAGTTACTCCTTCGGGCAGGAGGCGAGCTGAAGCTTGGGGCCACTAGGGAGCCCAGGGCAATGATTTGTCTGTCAAAGCTTGGAAGCATAAATGCAGTTATCAAAATAAGCACTGGCTCATATGCATGGGACCAAAAATAAATTAGGACAGGCCTAAAAGAGATCAGGCTGGCTGCCAACCGAAAGTACAGGGGGCCTAGAAGAGAAGTCTATAAATGTGATCCTGTTTGTTTTCGTGAGGTTCTCAAGGGAAACATTTTTTAGCGGAATTCTGGGTGTTTGTTCCTGATAGTTCTTAAAACGAAATCAGATCAACAATTGTTTATTGCACCTCCAGAATAAGTAAGGTATTATTTTGGGTACTTTAATTTGGGAGCAATAAAGGAATAAAGGGAATAAGGCGAAAAAGAAGGTTCCAGTGATGACTGTGCATGGGAGCAAGGTGGGGACAAGGAGAGGTGACCTAAGGGAATGTGAACCAAGAGGCTGAGGACAGGCGTATGGAGACGCAGGAGGCGCGAGTGATGTGACACACAGGCCACAGGCGTCCTCCGAGAATAGAGAAACGGGGTAGAGGCAACATGCAGAGATAATACCTGAGAAATTTACAGAATCGATTAAAATACACCTCCTTGGATTCATAAAACTTAAGTCCCAAACAGGATAAAAGAGATCCTTATCTAAATACGTTGTAGTGAGAACCACAGGCTACCAGAGACAGAGAGACGATCTTGCAAGCTGTCAGTGAGGGAAAGACAGCTACCACTGCTACCAACAGCCGGGCAGGGTGTGTGTGTGTGTGTGTGTGTGTGTGTGTGTGTGTGTGTGTGTGGTGTGACAGCAGACTTCTCAACTGCAAAATAGAATCAAGGATGTGATGGAATGAGATCTTCCGAAGACTGAGCAAGCACATTCCAGGGCAGAACCGTCCACACCTCGCCAAACCACCTCCAGGTGAAATGAAGACACACAGACGTGTTCGAACAGGGACATCTGCCACCAGCTGACCCTTCCTGACAGAACTAAGGAAACGAGGAACTTCGGGAAGGAAAAGGTGACATGTAAGACGCATCAGTGAAATTAAAAAAAAAAAAAAGTGAATGTGACTATGCCTTAAGGAGCATTGACTACACAACACGTAATAATACAAAGGGCTTACTGGGGGTTTAGAAACAAGATGGAAACAAGATTCTGGGTGATAATAATGGTTCTAGGTACTTTTACTACCAAACTAGCTGGCCGTGAGGCAATGCTGCCATAGAAGATAGAATCACGAAAAATAAAAGAGGGACACTCATTAAAAAGGACATAATGGAACAGAAAAACAAGAAAGTTCCAGACTTTATTGCGAAATACAAAATATTTGAACACATTCAAACCTTCCAGCGCAGATTCAGACCAACACTGCCCAAACGACTGACCCTATTTCGTGGACTGCGCCCGAGTGCTTGTCTTCCAAGTCTTTGGCTTATACTATTGTGCATTGTTTTGCTTATCAATTAGTTTCCCCGTCTGGCATCACACTTTTCCTTAGTTTCGCTAAAATCCCTTCCTTCCTTAACAGAGGCACCAGTTCCAGATACTAGGAAGCGAATCGTAGCTGAGCTTTGTGCTACACTGTGAAAGCCGTCCACACCGTTGTTTGTTCTTGGCAAACTGCCACATGTCTGCTGATGGACATTCCAAGGTTCCAGGGGAAATGTGGGTTGAAAACCCTGTGCAGCCGTGTAGACCCCCACGAGGGCTGAGATCTGTATTAATATACAAGTGGGAGTCCTGCACCAGTGGAGACCAAACTGTCAACCAGTCTGATGGAACCGAATTGTCAAACCAAATTGTCAACAAGTATTTTTATCTTTCATGGCAAAATTGCCTTATGGCCAATTAGTTATGCCGTGAAAATGTCTGTGGAAAAAAGTGCTTGAGGTAAAGATGTCTATGGCAAAGATGCTGACGCCGAAAGTGCCGGACGCGGACAACGACTCGAAGCGCAGGTGCTGGTGGTTTTGCAGTGGGAGCAGCCCAGGGTCCTTGTCTCCCGCAGAGGAGGACAAAGATTCTGATGAAGTTTAGACTGTTCACTCAAGCATGGGTGGGGTAAAAGTTAGGGGTACTCCTAAAAGACCACGAGTATAATTTTATAGCATGCTACAGTTTCCTTTTAAGTTTACATAAGCTGGAAACGACATTAACTTAGAGGAACACAAGTGAGCTTCAGTTGGTAGCAGCGCGGACGGTCTGCGGACGCGGCGATGGTGGAAAGTGAACGAGATCTGGGAAACACAGCTGCCAGGCATGCACAGCAGCTTGATGTTAGTTGGAGAAAGATGTTGAAAATATCCTTGTTCAAGTGTTCGGGGTTTTTTTCCCATACACCCCTTGAACCCTAGATCAACTAATACTGTGAACACCCATAATTCTCTTTCAAATATTCAAGTAATACTGAAATCTGTGGGCAGTATTTAAAATGAAGTTACTGTGTAGTGTCCTAGAGACCATCTCATTTTCTTAAACCAAAATACACAGCTGAGTGCTTCTGTGTCTGTGCTGTTCTCTTATTGATGCTGCAAATCATTTTTTTAAATGAGCATGGGCCACGAGGGCCTGGAACCCAGGGGCTCCCACCCAGCCCAGCTGAGCCCGACAATACCCAGGAATTCAGGCTAACACATATTACTTTTTGAGCTTGCCAAAATAAATCCTGAGCTCGTCACACAGCCCAGAAAAAAATTCCTGCTCCCTGACTACAAGCAGCTTACCTTTTTCTGTAGAATCAGAGTTATGGGGAACTGCATTGTTCTCTGACACACTTAGTCAGGGGTATCTGTGTATGTGTGTGTGAGAAAGAGACAGACACCCAGATACATGGACACACACACAGACACACACACACATCTCTGGCAAAACCCAGTGGCTGCCAGGCTGGGGTACAGAAATGCACATGTGCCATCCCAGGGTCATCTGTCCAGCTGGGGGTCTAAAGTACAAACAGAGCAGAGTCCCGACCCTGGATTGGCATGCTACTCTCCCCCGGGCCTCTGGCCAGTCTGATGCCATTTACTTCACACTTATATTTATTATTTTGGAGTTCAGAGCAAATTACTTGACTAGTCTGAATATTAAATTGAGTCCGTTAACATTCAGTCAGCCTAAATCGCTATCAAAATTTTATCCCCTGCTCTCTTCTCTCCATTATATGTCGTCAGAAAGTTTATGAGCATTGCTAAAATCTGAATGTGGCAGGCTTCTCCCTATATCTGCTCTTTGTTACTATAACTTACACACTCACATCGCATGATCCCCACCCCTCCCGTGGGCCTTGAAACCTTGGAGAGAATAAACCGCTGCCCCCTTTCGGTTAAATACAATGTGGCTTCTTTCTGTTGCATAACCCCTCTGCACAAATATGTCTTGGTTAGATTTTCACATATTAATTAACCACATTTAACGGCATATCAAGTCAACTTTCGGCACATGAAGGCCACTTTACTTTGATAAGTGCAGAGCGTACAGGCTTTTTCTACTGTTCCACATCAATGAAGTTCTACTCTATTTTACTTTATTCTTTTCTCATCAGGGCTAAGCATAAGAAAACTAGGGACCCTCTGTTTTCACTATATTCCACACAATGCCACTGTGGTGGTTTCGGGGGGAAAAGAGAGGAAGGATGTGTTTGCTGGCTGCTAGCGGCCACAGCACACTTACAAGCCGCCCCTGCACACACCACCATAACGTGAAAGCCCAGCATGGTTTGGGGGGTAATGGTGGCAGTCGTAGTCACTGAGAGAGCGTGTGTGGAATCCCCATGACATGGTGCATGGTCACCTCCAGGTGGACTAAACTGCCAGTGACAAACAGGAACGCAGGGAAGCCATTGTGGATGACCTCATGATCTTTGCTCCCCAAAGCCTCCTGTCTCTCACTTTTGCACCCATGAAGACACACCTGGACCAGGGGTTTATGGTAGTTTCCAGACGCGAGATGGCAATGTTGTCATGGCCTGTGTGGCTACAAACCCATTGTTAGTTTCCAGCAGTAGCAGCCCTTTGAATGGAAGGGCTTCTGTTATTAAAAACCAATCTTAAGGGGCGCCTGGGTGGCGCAGTCGTTAAGCATCTGCCTTCGGCTCAGGGCGTGATCGCGGCGTTCTGGGATCGAGCCCCACATCAGGCTCCTCTGCTGGGAGCCTGCTTCTTCCTCTCCCACTCCCCCTGCTTGTGTTCCCTCTCTCGCTGGCTGTCTCTGTCAAATAAATAAATAAAATCTTTAAAAAAAAAAATCTTAAAAAGCAACAAAACAGGGGTGCCTGGGTGGCCCAGTTCGTTGGGTGTCTGACTCTTGGTTTCAGCTCTGGTCATGAACTCGGGTCATGGGATCAAGCCCCCCATCAGGCTCAGGCTCAGTGCCAAGTCAGCTTGAGATTCTCTTTTCCCTCTGCACCTCCCCCCATCTCTCTCTCTCTCTAAAATAAATAAATAAATCTTTTTTAAAAAGGTAACAAAACAGAACTACTCTGAAGACTGGATCCTCCCTGTGCTCGCGTGGTGTGCGCCTCGCCTCATAAGGCTCCTGTCTGAGCAGGGCCTCCCTGGGAGCGGGAGATTGGCAGATCGGGAGCCCTGTGGGACAGGCCCACTTTGCATCTTTACCTTAATTGCTTCCAAGTGCCATATGTATCTGGAGCACTGTATAAACAACAACCCAAAACAACAGGAGGAAGACTACACTTCTTACAGGGAACTCCGCAGCAAGTGGGAAAACAGCCAGCAAAACTCAAGAACCAAGTGCTTAGCCTCTTGGGGGCTCAAGGCCAAGCAGACGCGGGGGGTGGGGGGTCGAGCGGGCACGAGCCTCCCCTATGCACCGCACACCTCCCTGGAGCCGCACAAAGGGCCGCCACACCAGGACTGGCAGGGGCCAGACATCCGAGTCCTGTCCTGGTGGGAGATAGCAAGGTATTGGGAATCAGCGGGGCAGGGGCTTCTTCTTAGATCTTCGAGGCAGACAGTTTTGGTAGGTGAGGAACTCACTTGAAAAATACAACTTTTCTTTGTAAAAAATCAACATGTTACTTGAGTCTGCAGATGGAAATATCCAGTCTGTAGGTCAGCCTCAGCGGCAGATGTCCTGTGCATTCCGCTTAAGAAGCTGCCGCGGCTCCATAAATATTTACGGTAACTGTAATCCTCCCACATTACAAGGATTTCGGTGCACGTTCTACTGGCCTCATTAGTGCCGGAGTTTGGGGTAGAAATCGTTTTACCAAAGTGCGTTTCCAGCACTCAGGAAAACCTCTTCTTGCCCCTTCCTCTCAACGAAGAACAAGCTACACTGGGTTTCAGTGGAAACGTTTAAGCCTCTGAAACACGGAGCAGTTGGGCCAGATGGCCGCCAGCACGGCCGCCTAATGCGGTTGTGTTGGTCTGGTGCCCAATCCAAAGGTATCTGGTAGCCATTCTTTGTTGGTGAGATTTTTATTAAAAAGCTGAGGATTTCCAGCTCCATCCAAATAGGCTGCTGATCTAAGACTGCCGGAAAAACCAAGCTGTTTATACAGTCTCACTATGTCTTGGAAAGAATTTAAGTATGCACTTAAATTCTAGTCACTTCTTTAAAGTTATCAGTGTGCATTCTCTTCTCTGCAGACTGTGAGGTCTCTCCTGTTCTCTTC
This sequence comes from Ursus maritimus, assembly GCF_017311325.1. Lineage (NCBI taxonomy): Eukaryota > Metazoa > Chordata > Mammalia > Carnivora > Ursidae > Ursus > Ursus maritimus. Next base: position 935,542 of record NW_024424452.1, on the reverse strand, counting down.
GTTTGTTGCTTTGGGAATGGCTCAGTTAACAGTTAATTTAATAGTTTTCTATTGGCTAGAGGTCTAGGCAAAATTTCCGATAACACAGAATTTCAATTTTAGCGGGCAGGAGACAGAAAGTAAAAACAGTCACTTAAATAGAAAGGAAAATATCAAACAGCACTAAGTAGAAAGAAAATTAAAATAGGGTGTTCAGAAGTGCTCCAATCTGACCCCTGCACGAGGGAGGCATTCACACAGCACACTACTCCTAGTCGAAGAAATAAGCCAGGCGGGCAAGAGGGATTGGCTCAGTGTCCAAGCTTAGGGATGTGGAACCAGTCTGCACACTGTGCTGTGCTCTATGGTCCCCTTTCTTCACTCTGTAGCCCCGAAGAAGGTGGGTCAGGAAATGTCAACCACTGTCCAAACCCCCTTCGAGCACATGGAATATAGTAACGAGACCCAACGATGAACCCCAGGTCTGGCTATAAAGTGCAACGCAGCAAAGGCAGTTTCCTCCCGTTGACATGACCTCGGTTGGGCCAGTGCATACTGTCCAATGGCAGACCTTGGGGCCTGACACCCTGGGTGGGATTCTGGCCCTGACTCTTCCTGGACTAGACATCTTGGTAAGTCACTAGGCCCCCTTCCAGCATGGACTTCCTTCACCGACAAATCATGCTGACTCGGTGGTCCTTGGGAGTCTGGCACAGTAAGGCACTTAGGGCAGGGAGTCAAGCAGGTATCAAGTGTGTGATAAAGGATAGGAACTGCCATTATTAAATGTATGGATATTTAAATAGACAATTCCTCAAGCAGACAGATTTTTTCCGAAAATTTTATTTAATGTAAATGTCACTTGTCTATGCTGAATACCTCACTCCATGCACTAGCAAACTTCACAGTCACTAAGTTCTGATCCAGATCCCAGGGCTGGTGTGAGGCCCACGGAGCCAGGGTGCTGCGGGCAGGCGAAGGAAGACAAGTGCCACGTTCCCCTTCATCCTCAGGACAGAAATGCAACTGTTTTTCCCCAGGAGATCGGATGCATTTGAGAACATGTTCCAGGAATTCTATCTGGTTTTACCACATTCTATGCATTTCCAAAACACAGATTGGTGAAACTGACTGGCTAGACATAAGATTTCAAAGTGATCTCTTCTACATTCAGTCCAGTTCCTGGAAGACCTTTCTAAATTATATGGTCAATCCAAAGCAATGTGATTTTAAAATTAAAAGATCTGTGCTGATCAGCACAGAGTCACTTGAGCCCTGTCAGCACGGACTGATTTGGCGGAGGGCTTGCATCTGGGCGGAGTGAGCACATGCTGAAGCCAACGGCTAGCAAACAGTGCCACCCCATGGCACCCAGCTCTGAAATACTCAGCACGCCAGCTCTGCAAAGAATACTATGAATAGAATACTATGGAGCTTCTGTGATGCCCACAAAATGTTGCCCAGACGACAGTAGTGTTCGTCTGGGGGACAGCTGCTCCCAAGGCACAGGCTGACTCTGTCCAAGCTAGTTACCTGTGCCTACAGCACAGCACCATGCTGAGACTGGACACCGGTGCCCTGGGGCTACTCACATCGCCCCTGTGAGGCAGCCATCGTTACTATGATCCCTCTTCTACTGACGAAGAAACAGAAGCATCTGAGCTTATACAGCCAGGCAGTGGCAGAGTCAGGATTCAAATCTAAGTATGTCTGAAAACCGAGGCCACATAGTTCCTGGGCAGAGACCCCTGGGGAGGGTCACTGTCTAAGGAAAGCAGGATGCCCTAGCAGCCCCTCTGAATATATACACAACATCTGGAAGGAAGATGCCAAGTGGGAAAGTCGATTCATCTGTCTATCCGTCCATCCATCCATCCAACCAACTGACCAACATTTATTGAGTGCCCATACCCCAAGAACTGCTCCAGGTACTGGGGCCATGGTGGCCACAGGAAGGAATGTGGATTATTCTTAGTACCGCCCTAGCTTCCTCCTTTTGTCCCTCTGGACTAGAGGTGGCAATGGATTCCTGCCGTGTTATCTGGGCTATCTCCAGATTGCCTCACCTTGTGTGAACAACTCCCTATCTTAAATCCCTTGGTTATACACACTTGAAGTTGGGCCTGTATTTCCGGCTAGACCGTGACGGGTATAAAGCCATTAAGAAGTTTTAAACAAGCCAGTGACATGATCTTATTTCTGGTTTTGGGGGCTGCTGTAAAGGAAGATGGACTTTACTAGGTAAAAGTAGAAAGCAGGAAGTCCAGTGAGGAGGCCTGCGAGAGAGGACGGTGGCCTGTACCAGGGTGTCACAGTATGGCAGAGATGGAGAGGAGCCAAGAGGTTTGGGGTATTGTCAACAGGACACGCTGGTGGATGGCATTGGAGGGTTAGTGGGAAAAAGCGTCTCTTGGGCATTGGCTGTGGCAATCGATCGGGCAAATGTGGCTGCCATTTACTGAGATGGGTAAGAATGGGAAGGGGCAGCTTTCAGGAGGACAATCAAGAATTCTCCCGTGGACATGCTTAGTCCAGGGCGCCGAGGAAGCAGCTGCATATTCAGAGCTACTGATGCCCAAAGGGGAGGAAAGGGAGGCCACAGGAGGCAATCTTCCCAACTTTGTCTGGGATCAGCGTGGGCACTTCCTTGAAGTATACTTCTGAATTTTATGGGAAGAATCAGTCTTTTCAAAGGGCTCACTCCCTGAGTCATTGCGGGAAAGTCACAGAAGGTAGAGTATTCACTGTCTTCCGGTGACTACCAGGTCTGCTCAGACACTAGACACTTCGGAGGGCATGATGATTTTGTTGAATGCTTAGGACTATGAATAAATTTTATTCCATCATAGGCACCCGGAAAAATTCTGCATGTAGAAAAGACTACTATATGATATGCATATAGTGCTCTGCACTTAAAAGTACAGTATTTCAAGAACCCACGTTTTAGCTAGACAGAAATAAATTTCATAAGCTTATTTACTAAATTTTTGTTCAGGCTGAGATGTGGAGGAAAGACATGATGTGGAACATGGGCAAAGACTGGGCTGGGGGGCTGACATCTGAACGTCCGCACCCTCGCCAGTAGCCAGTGGTAGCAGCAGGCATCCAGGGTCTAAGAAACCGTTCTTGGAAAAACCTTAAATTAAACACGCTCACCTGTTAATTTAATCTCCTTTGAATCTGGGCAACATTCTCTTCCTGTCATGTGCGAACCCTGTGGTTGAGCTTCCCTCACACCAGCATCTCGCCTGGGTCGCAGACAACACTCCATCCGGTGGGTCCCTCCACAGACAGGCAATGGGGTCAGGCTGGGTGATGGCCCAGCCTTGCTTTGGAATCACAGGTCAGCCTTGGCTCCCAGAAATATCTTCTTTCTCTGGCAAACACCCTAACCTACGTCTTCTACACAGAAGAGAAAGAAACATGAGCCTTCCTACATTTCTGTACATTAAGGAAGTTTATCCCCTGTGACTTTCGAGACTGAATTGAAGGCATCTTTCTCCATGTTTTTTATTCAAAGTAACACATTCACAAGGTAAAAATATGAAATGTCACCAAAGAGCTTACGTTGAGAAGCAGCAGTCCTCTGCCCACCCCCACCAACTTTCCACAGTCAATCACTTACATGTTTCTGTTTGCATTCTTTGGGGTTCCTGGTCAAAGGGGTTTCACCACTGAACTGGTGTGACCCCCACTAAAAGGTCTAACAGTGTCTCCTGACAGTTTTAAGAAGCTATAAAAATCTCAGCACAGAGTCATTAGTTAAGACAAATGCACCAAGAGATCACTAAGAAACAACTTTTTAGGGGCGCCTGGGTAGCGCAGTCGTTAAAGCGTCTGCCTTCGGCTCAGGGCGTGATCCTGGCATTATGGGATCGAGCCCCGCATCAGGCTCCTCCACTGGGAGCCTGTTTCTTCCTCTCCCACTCCCCCTGCTGTGTTCCCTCTCTCGCTGGCTGTCTCTCTGTCACATAAATAAATAAAATCTTAAAAAAAAAAAAAAAAAAGAAACAACTTTTTAAAACCAGATAAAATTCAAAGACAAACCATTCCTCTCCCTGCAAAAGAGAAGTTTTGCATAAAGATCCCCAATTTCACTGCATAAAACTGAGCTGAGCAGGAATATAATAGTAAAACTTTTACTACACTGACGAATCTTATAATGTGGTTGGGAAGCAAACAAATTTCTCAATTTTTCTTCATAACGCTGTGCTTGCTAGACAGGAAAAGAAATCTCTGAACCGGATTTATACCTGGATGGGGCCTCCAGAAGAGCATGATTCTGAAGTAAACAGTCAAAAACTCCACTGAGTGAGCTAAAAGGGGTTGGTTGGAGAAGATCTGGAATAACCACATGCAAGAACACTAAGACATTATAAATCACCCTTTTTACTTTGGTCACTGAGAAATATTCATAATGTAATGTTAAGCGAAAAACGTGGGAATCAAAACAGAAGAGTGCACTCACCCACGCACAATCTTTTTTAAAGGCGAGGAATGTTCTGACAGGGTTTTCACCCTGGGTCTGTCCGGGCAGTGGGACAGTGACCCCTTTGTGCCCTCGCTCTCCCCCTCACATGTCTCCGCATCCCCACGCTCCCTGCAGTACTGCTTCCTAGGCCTTCTGTCACCCTCATGTACCTGGGTCTCGTGGGAGACACGGGACAAGCCTGAGCTCTGAGCTCTGTGAGGCACCACCCTGCAAGCTGCGAGCTGAGCTGTGAGCTGCACGGTGACCTGGCCCGACCCCAGGGCCTCTCCCTTGGCAGGTGGGAAGAGAACTCTGACCCCTGACCTACAGACTTCCTCCTTCATGCTCACATGCAAAACAAAGCAAGAAACAAATGCGAGGGCAACAGCAAATTAACGGTAACAAAGCTGGAAATGTTGGCAAAAGTGCTCCCCCAAGGGGGCCCTAAAAATATGTGAGACATAGGGGGTGGCAGCCCGGGCCACCAGCAGAGTTGGACTGGCAGCTGGAAGGAGCTTCCTTGGGTCTGCCTCCAGCCAAGCCAAGCACCCGGACTCTGCATGCGCAGAGGCAGGACGGTCGTGCCACAGAAGCTGACGCCAGGCACACACCCAAGGCAGAGCCTGAAGGATTCGGACTCCCTTCCTACCTTACTATCCATGTGGGTGCCCTGGAGGGCTGGACTCTAAGGAGAGTTCCTTCCTGTTTATTTGTTTATTTTTTAAGTAGGCTCCATGCCCAATGTGGGGAATGAACTCACAACCCTGAGATCAAGAGTCACATATTCTACCAACTGAGCCAGCCAGGCGCCCCCCTCTCCCTGCTTTTTTATTTTATTTTAATGTTTTTTAAGATTTTTTTTTTTATTTTAGAGAGAGAGAGCACACGAGCACGAGTGGGGAGAGGAGGGGCAGAAGGAGAGGGAGAGAATCTCAAGCAGACCCCACACTGAGCACAGAGCCCCACTCGGGGCTTGATCCCACCACCCTTAGATCACCACCCGAGCTGAAACCAAGAAATGGGCATTCAACCGACTGAGCTACCCAGGCGCCCCTCTTCCTGCGTTTTTAAATTTAAACTTTTTATTGTGAGATCACTACAGACATACATTCAATTCTAAGAAGCACTACAGAGAGATCCTGTCTACCATTTTCTGTTTTCCCAAGAGTAACACCTTGCAAAACCATAGTGTAGTATCAACCAGGATACTGATGTGTCGGCATCGATAAAGCCACCCATCCTACTCAGGTTTCCCCAAGTTTACGTCTGCTCACTTGTGCATGTCTGCACTTCGACGCATGGGTTCTGTCACGAGCATAGGTTCACGTGTCCGCCACCACAGTCAAGATACAGACACCCATCAACATCAGGGTCCCTTCTTTTTATAATCACACCCACCTCCCCCCAGCCTTAACCCCGGCAACAGCTCATCCATTCCTGTTCTGTAACTTTCCATTTCAAGAATGTCACATAAATGGAATCATACAGTGTGTAACCTTCTGGGATTTTCTCACCCAGTGCAATTCTCCGGAGGTCCGTTCGAGTTGTTGTGCGCATCAATAGTTCATTGTTTTTTGATCGCTCAGTAGTATTTTGTTTAATGAGATTTTACAAGAAGTTTTAAAGACCACTTGTCGCCTTTCAGATGAAGGGAGACCTGCCCTGCTGAAGTCTGCGGCACTCAAACACAAAGAAATGCTACGTATCTCCAAAATCTTAAAAATCTTATAAAATGATACTTGCTTATTGTGCCTTTCTTAGGAAACTAACTTAATCCTGATTATGCAAAGTTTCAGCTAAACTTACCACCTCTTATTTTACCACAATTAAATAATCTCTCCCCAAATATACTGAAAGTCACAAAAGTCATCTTTATTATTTCTCTTTAAAGTTATTTATACACAGAATATAACTCACATCTCATTTCTATTTCCCTTTTCCCCTTGGCGAAAATCCTGTTCATTTGTCTCTTCTAGTGGCTTGTTTTTTATTGTGGTACTGCTGTAATATATGATCTTTAGTTTATTAGTTTATGCCTTATATTAAATTATGTTCATATAAGATTTGCAAGAAAAATGGCTTTTCATTTTACTTGGGAACTTGGGTGGACTTAATTTTGAGAGGCTGATTTTCAAGAAGGAAATTAGTCTGAAAGGTAAAGTGTCAGAGGGAAAAACAGAGAGAGGCACTGGGAACACCTGGCCTCGCCCTAGCCAAAGATTCAGGGTACCTAGACACGTGGTCAGGGCAGCTCCAGAGAAGGGCTGTCAGTTGTAGGGACCCACCAGGGAGGATTGGGCATGACCCAAAGCCCACAGGGACTCTCCAAGTCCCCCCAGGACACCAGAACACCCCCCCACACACACCGCCCAGGCCCCTGACCCTCTCCCAGCATCTTTTGACTCAGTGTCTTCTGCAAAGGTATAGGTGCAGCTGCTCACTGCCCTGCCTCTGCTCTGGGGGCCTCTGTTCAGATTCTGGCTCAGCTCCACTCTGCACCCCAGGACTGAGAAGCTAACTGCCTCTGCCCCCTGGGGTGGGGTCCCCAGAGATCTCACCCAGCTTGTAGACTGGTTGTGTGTGACTTAGGTGCCCACTTCTCAGCCAGTCTGCTCTGCTGGGGCAGAGGGTTGGACAGGAGGAGTCAAGGCCCCTCCAAGAAGCAAAGGCCCCATTGCCAGGGCTGTGGATATCCAGGCCAGCAACACTGCCAATACAGTGTCACCTTAGTGAGTGTCACCACACCGACAGGCGTTCTCATCGGTGTGGCATGGCAGGTACGGAGACTGAGGCAGAAGAGAGGTGCACGGTGAGGTGGTGGCCCCAGAGACCTCAGTCCTTATCTACTGTTTCAACCACAAATACTGATGAAGTTCCTGGGAGCGGGGAATTTGTTGCTGCTCTGTCCCCCAGGGCTGGGCCTCATAGGTAACACATGCTCAGTAAATGCTGTTGAATGAGTAGAGAGACGAACACCGGACTCCACCCATAGTGCCACTCCTGCATAGATGCCCGACAGAAATGCGGGCACGCAACCCCAGTCGACCACGATGGCCGGAGTGTGCGACTCACGGCGGTCGAAATGGAAACAACCCAGACGTCCATCAGCCCTAGATCAGGGAGGTGAACTGGGACAGGTACGCACAGCGCAATACCACATAATAACGGGAGACGACGAGCCACACTGTAGGCGACCACAAAGACGGATGTCCAAGACACGACGCTGGGTGAGTGACAGCAGGCTCCAAGGGTCTACGTTGACTATCCGTTTAGTGAAGTCCAGAGCAAGCAGCACTACTTGATGGTGATGGAGGTCAGAACACGGCTTTCCTCGGGGGTGGAAGCCACTGGACAGGCAACTGGAGGCGGCTTTCAGGGGCTGCAGATGCTCCATACGGTTAGGGAGGGATGACACAGGTGTACACATACGTTAAAATTCACTAAGCCATATGTTTAAGCGTTGCATACTTTACTGTATATAACTTACACCTAAATTTCAAATAGTTGTGGGTTTCAGGGGCCTTACACTCACAGGAACCCTAAATACAAGAGGAAGTGAGGGTATCCTACAAAAGGCGTCTTGGGCAATCTTGCTCAGGTTTTCTGGTGCTGTTCTTACTTAACAGGTCTTGGATTTGTGTGCCAAAAGCTTGTAAGCAGTAGCCTGCTGGTGTCCCCTTCCTCACAGGCTGGGGGGCAGGTGATGAGTATGACCTGAGGGCTGTGCAAGGCCTCCCCGGAAGATCTGGAACTCACGACCCCAAGGATGCAGCAGCCTCGGCCACAGAGGCTCACTGGCAACATGAGCCCGGACAAGTGGGGGCTTAGCCCTTCTGAGGAGGATCTGGGCTCGAGTAGGGTGTTTGGGGCTAAAATCAAAGCAACCAGAAAAGCTTCAAACAAATAGAGCTTTCTGAAGAGGACGTGAGACTTCCCTCAGAAGGTGCATACTGAGGCTGACTTCTGTGTCTCCACGAATGTCACACATGGCAGTCATTCCCCTTCATGCCACAAAACAGCCATGCGTAGTAGGCTAGACCACAGACCCTAGCGTGAGCCAGACAGGTGTTCGTCAGATTCACGTGCAGCGAGCCACAGAACGATCTTGTGTGGCGAGTCCTGTCCCAGCTAACTCTGCGTGAAAACAGTTCCATGTGTCCATCCACAGCTGAGTAACAAATATGCTCTCTACACATGGTGGAATATTATTCAGCCTCGAAAAGGAGCGGAGTCTTGATCCATGCCGCAATGCGGATGGACCTTGAAATCATTATACTCGGTGAGAGAAATCAAACACAAAGGGGCACATCTTGTGTGATTCCATTTAACGTAATGTCCAGAACAGGCAAACCCATAGAGACAGAAAGTAGATTAGTGGCTGCCAGGGGCTTCAGGGAGTAGGAATGAGGAGTAACTGCTTAATGGGTATGGGGTCTCCTCTGGGATGACAGAAATATTTTGGAATTAGAGGTCGTGGTTGTACAACATTATGAATGTACTAAATGCCATTAAATTGTTCAGTTTAAAATGGCATATTTTGGAGGGGTGCCTGGGTGGCGCAGTCGTTAAGCGTCTGCCTTCGGCTCAGATCATGATCCCAGGGTCCTGGGATCGAGCCCCCTATCGGGCTCCCTGCTCCGCTGGGAGCCTGCTTCTTCCTCTCCCACTCCCCCTGCTTGTGTTCCCTCTCTCACTGGCTGTCTCTCTCTCTGTCAAATAAATAAAATAAAATCTTTAAAAAAAATAAATAAAATGGCATATTTTGTGTTATGTGAATTTCACCTCAATGTAAAAAAAAACCCGTTTTATAAAAATCTTTACAGTATTCAGTCATTTGTTCTTTCACTGAATCCATTCATTCATTCAATCCGTACCTGTGCACTTTCCATGCACCAGCCATGTGCCCACAGCAGGCACTACAGTGCTCAACTTACAGCTCAGCACGGTGGCTCCCAACCTGTTGAAATGTTTAAAATACAGAGGCCTGGGTTTCAATCCTGGAAATTCTAATTCATTAGGCTGAGATGGGGCCTTGGCATTTCTACGTTTTAAAACACCCACAGTAATTCTGACAACCAGCCCGGTCTGCAGGTGGTTGAAACAACCTCGAACCACACCCATAAAAAGCCCGACTTGGGTTTGGAAACATGTGCGGCACAGCAGGCATGCCGCGCTCTGGAAACGAGGTTAAGTGGCTGTGCTTCACGCACGGGAACGTCAAGCCTGGCTCAGTGTCTTCATCCCTCTGGGGCCTGCCCAGTCCAGTCTGGTTTGCTGTCATGCTTGCCTCTAACCGCTTGGTGGCAGGAGTCAAATGGGTCTGACTTCCTGGTGCGTTGGCTACGAGATGCAGCTCTACTTCTCCAGTGTCTGCCAGGAGCATGTAAAACGGAAAATCAACCGTGATAGAAGAAAAAGAGGAATGCTGGTCTCGAAGAATAATGTAGTTTAGTCCTGAAGATCTAGCAGGCCAAACGTCTATTTCTGAAGTAGCAGTGTGGTCCTGCACCGGGCCCCCCAGATTGTGGCGCTCTAAGACTGGGCAGATGAACAGAGGAGGTCAGATCTGAAGTGAGTTGACTAAAAGATGGCATGCAGAACCGAATGGCAAGATGAGGAAAAAAAAGTGAGACAGAAATGAAGTACTGATGTACTTCATTACGTGAGCATCCTTCAGAAGCCTCATGCCTAGCGAAAGAAGCCAGTCACCAAAGAACACACACGGTATGAGTCTCTTCACATGGGCCCAGAGACAGAAAGCGGATCCATGGTCACCAGGGCCTGGGGGACCCGGGGGTTATGGGTGGTGACCGCTAGTGGGTAGCGGGCTTCTGTTTGAGATGACAATGTGCTGGAGTTAGACAGCAGTGATGGTTGCACAGCCTCGTGAATATACAGAAATCTCTGAATTGCACAGTTTAAGTGAGCGGGTTGCATGGTTTGTGACTTACATCTCAATAAAGCTTTTATAAACGAATATTTTTTGAGCACTTCTGTGTGCCAGAGTGTGCCACATTCAAGTGGGAAACACATCCAGTGCATGAGATGAAGTAGTGAGGGGATGGTGTGTTACATGGTAAGAAGGAGTAGAGGTAAAATCAGGGGATACAGGGCATACCTGCATGGGCAGTGATCACGGGGAGGGCAATGGAGGCTGGCCTCGCTGAGAAGACAGATCTTTTCAAATTGTGGTAAAATACACATAACATGAAATTTACCATCTTTGGGCACGTGGATGGCTCGGTCGGTTAAGCATCTGCCTTCAACTTAGGACATGATCCCAGGGTTCTGTTGGGATTCCAGTCCTCCTGGCTTGTCTTCTCTCTCTCAAATAAATAAATAATATCTTTTTTTATTTATTTGAGAGAGAGAGAGAGAAGGAGCAGGGGCAGAGGGAGAGGGAGATGGAGAAGCAGCCCCCCCCCCACCCCGCCGCTGATCAAGGAGCTCAATGCAGGGCTCCATCCCAGGACCCTGGGATCATGACCTGAGCCCAACTGAACAAATAAAAGCTTTAAAAGAATTTACCATCTTACCTATTTTCAAGTGTAAAGTTCAGTGGTATCCCATACATTCATAACGTCGTACAACTTCCACAAACATCCACCTCCAGAACTCTTTCCATGAGGTAAAACTGAAACTATACCTGTTAAACTATTCCCACCCTGCCCCCCAGTCCCTGGCAACCATTCTACTTTCCGTCTGTGATTTGACTACTCTGGGTACTTACAGCACTCATGTAAGTGGGATCCTACAGTGTTGGTCTTATTGTGACTGGCTTATGTCACTTAGCAAAATGTCCTCAAGAGTCATCCACGTTGTAGCACGTTGTCCTTCCTTTTAAAGACGAAAGATGTTTCTTCTTTTTTTAAAGATTTTTATTTATTTATGTGACAAAGAGACAGCCAGTGAGAGAGAACACAAGCAGGGGAGTGGGAGAGGAAGAAGCAGGCTTCCAGCGGAGGAGCCTGATGTGGGGCTCGATCCCAGAACGCCGGGATCACGCCCTGAGCCGAAGGCAGATGCTTAACGGCTGCGCCAGCCAGGCGCCCCTAAAGATGAAAGATATTTCATTGTATGGATGGACCAATTTACTTATCCACTCATCTGTTGGTGGCCACTTGGGTTGCTTCCTCCTCTTGGCTATCGTGAGTAACACTGCTATGAACATGGTTCTGCAAATACCTCTTTGAGATGCTGCTTTTGCTTCTTTTGAGTATATAGCCAGAAGGGAAATTTCTGAGTCAGATGGTAATTTTAATTTTCTGAGGAACCACCATACAGTTTTCCATAGTGGTTGTACCATTTTACATTCCCTCCAACAGTGTACAAGTGTTCCAATTTCTCCAACTCCTCGCCAACATGCTATTTCCTTTTTTTTTAATTTAAATTTTATTTTTTAAAAGATTTATTTATTTATTTAAGTAAACTCTACATCCAACACGGGGCTTGATTGACTCAGGACCCTGAGATCAAGAGTCATGTGCTCCACTGACTGAGCCAGCCAGGCGACCGACCTTCTCCTCTTTTTTTTTTAAATAGTAGTCATCCTAACACGTGGGAAGTGGTATCTCCTTGTGGTTTTGATCTGCATTTCCCTGATGATGAGGGATGCTGAGCATCTTTTTATGTGTTTAGGGGCCATCTGTACCTCTTTTTCAGGGAAACGTCCATTCAAGTTCTTTGCCCATTTTTAAATCAGGTTGTTTGGTTTTTTTGTTGTTGAGTTTTAGAAGTTCTATCTGTTCTGGATATTAATCCCTCTTCAGATATATTTTCTGTGGGTTGCCTTTTTGCTCTATAATATTCTCTTCTGAAGCACAAACTTTTCAATTCCCATGAAGTCAGATTTCTCTATTTGTTCTCTTGTTGGCTGTGCTTTTGGTGTCCGATCCAATAATTCATCACCAAACCCAATGCTATGAAGCTTTGACCCTAAGTTTTCTTCTAAAAGTTTCATAGTTTTAGGTCTTCTATCCCAATCTTTGATCCATTTGGAGTGAATTTTCATATATGGTGTTTTATGAGAGTCCAACTTCATTCTTTTGAATGTGGATGTCCAGCGTCCCCAGCAACATTTTTTGAAAAAACTGTCCTTTCCCCATTGAATGGTCTTGGCACCCTTGTCAAATATCATTTGACCATATGTGCAAGACTATTTCTGGGCTCTTCTTCATTCTATTCCATTGCTCTGTATGTCTCTTTATGCCAGTACACACTATGTTGATGACTGTAGCTTTGTAGTGAGTTTTGAAATCAGGAAGTGTGAGTCCTCTGGCTTTTTCTTCCAAGATTTCTTTGGCTATTTGTGGTCCCTTGAGATTCCATATGAAATTTAGGATGAATTTTTCCACTTTTACAGAAAACGCCATTGTAAGAAGGATTGTATTGACTCTTTAGATCCCTTTGGATAGTACTGACAGCTTAACAATTTAAAATCTTTCAATTTATGATCATAGGCTACCCTTCTGTTTATTTATGTCTTCCTTCATTTCTTTCAGCGATGTTTTGTAGTTCTCAATGTACTTCTTTCATCCCTTTGATTAAATTAATTTCTAAATATTTTATTATTTTGATACTCTAAGTGGAATTCTTTTTGTAATTTCCTTTTCAGATTATTTATGGTTAGTATATAGAAATGCAACTCATTTTTGTGTGCTGACTTTGCATCCTGCTATTTTGCCGATTTCATTTATTATAACAGGGTTTTTTTTGATGGAAGTCTCAAGGATTTTCTGCATATAAAGTCATATTATCTGCAAATAGATAATTTTATTTCTTTCCAATTTGGATACCTATCAATTTTTCTTGTCTAATTGTTATGACTAGAACTTCCAGTATATGTTGAAAGGAAGCAGCAAAAGTGAACATCCTTGCCTTAATTACAGAACTTAAATGAAAAGCTTTCAGTTTTTCAGTATTAAGTACAATGTTTGCTGTGGGTTTTTCACATATGACTTTTATTATATTATATTTTAAGATAGTTTCCTTCTATTTCTAGTTTGGCAAGTGTTTTTTATCATGAAAGCGTTGAGTTTTGTCAAATGCCTTTTTGCCTTAGTTGAGATGATCATGCTTTTTTCCCTTCATTCTGTAAATGTGATGCATTATACTGATCGATTTTTGTATGTTGAACAATCCTTACATCCCAGAAATAAATCCCTCTTGGTCATGGCATATAATCCTTTTAATGTTTTGCTGAATTTGGTTTACTAGTATTTTTTTATTATTTAAATTAATTAATATATAACATAGTACTCATTTCAGAGGTAGAATTCAGTGACTCATAAGTCTTATATAACACCCAGTGTTCATTACATCACATGTACCCCTTAATTTTCATTGCCCAGTTACCCCATCCCCGACCCCCCTCCCCTCCAGCAACCCTCGGTTTGTTTCCTATGATTAAGAATCTTTTATGGTTTGTCTCCCTCTCTGATTTCATCTTGTTTTATTTTTCCCTCCCTTCCCCTATGTTCCTCTGTTTTGTTTCTTAAATTCCACATATGAGTGAAATCATAGGATAATTATCTTTCTCTGATTGACTTACTTTGCTTAGAATAATACCTTCTAGTTCCAGCCATGTAATTGCAAATGGCAAGATTTCATTTTTGATGGCCAAATAATATTCCATTGCATATATATATATATATATATATCCATTGCATGCAATATACCACATCTTTATCCATTCATCTGTCGATGGACATCTGGGCTTTTTCCATATTTTGGCTATTGTGGACACTGCTGCTATAAACATTGGAGTGCATGTGCCCCTTCGGATCACTCCATTTGTATCTTTGGGGTAAATACCCAGTAATGCAATTGCTGGGTCGTAGGGTACCTCTATTTTCAACTTTTTTGAGGAACCTCCATATTGTTTTCCAGAGTGGCTATACCAGCTTGCATTCCCACCAACAGTGTAAGAGGGTTCCCCTTTCTCCACATCCTCACCAACATCTATCATTTCCTGGCTTGTTAATTTTAGCCATTCTGACTCTTGTGAGGTGGTATCTCATTGTAGTTTTGATTTGTATTTCCCTGATGTCGAGTGATGTTGAGCATCTTTTCATGTGTCTGTTGGCCATTTGTATGTCTTCTTTGGAGAACTGGCTGTTCATGTCTTCTGCCCATTTCTTGACTGGATTATTTGTTCTTTGGATGTTGAGTTTGATGAGTTCTTTATAGATTTAAGATACTAGCCCTTTATCTGATAAGACATTTGCAAATATCTTCTCTCATTCTGTTGGTTGCCTTTTGGTTTTGTCTACTGCTTTCTTTGCTGTGCAAAAGCTTTTTAGTTTCCTTTGCCTTTTGGAGACATGTCTAGCAAGAGGTTGCTTTGGCCAAGGTCACAAAGGTTGCTGCCTGTGTTCTTTTCTAGGATTTTGATGGATTCCTGTCTCACGCTTAGGTCTTTTATCCATTTTGAGTCCATTTTTGTGTCCATTTTTGTGTATGGTGTAAGAAAATGATCCAGTTTCATTCTTCTGCATGTGGCTGTCCAATTTTCCCAACACCATTTGTTGAAGAGACTGTCTTTTTTCCATTGGATATTCTTTCCTGCTTTGTCGAAGATTAGTTGACCATAGAGTTGAAGGTCCATTTTTGGGTTCTCTATTCTGTTCCATTGATTTATGTGTCTGTTTTTGTGCCAGGACCATATACTGTCTTGACGATTACAGCTTTGTGATAGAACTTAGAAGTCCAGAATTGTGATGCCACCAGCTTCAGTTTTCTTTTTCAACGTTCCACTGGCTATTCAGGGTCTTTTCTGGTTGCATACAAATTTTAGGATTATTTGTTCCAGCTCTTTGAAAAAAGTTGATGGTATTTTGATATGGATTGCATCGAATGCGTAGATTGCTCTAGGTAGCACAGACATTTTAACAATATTTGTTCTTTCAATCCAAGAGCATGTAATGTTATTCCATTTCTTCGTGTCTTCCTCAATTTCTCTCATGAGTGTTTTTTGAGTACAGATCCTTCGCCTCTTTGTTTAGGTTTATTCCTAGGTATCCTACGGTTTTTGATGCAACTGTAAATGGGATTGACTCCTTAATTTCTCTTTCTTCTGTCTCATTCCTAGTGTATGCAACTGATTTCTGTGCATTGATTTTATATCATGTCACTATGCTGAGTTCCTGTATGAGTGCTAGCAATTTTGAAGGTGGGGTCTTTTGGGTTTTCCACATAGAGTATCATGTCATCTGCGAAGAGTGAGAGTTTGACTCCTTCTTTGATGATTCAGATGCCTTTTATTTCTTTTTGTTGCCTAATTGCTGAGGCTAAAACTTCTAGTACTATGTTGAGCAACAGTGGTGAGAGTGGACACCCCTGTCATGTTCCTGACCTTAGGGGCAAAGCTCTCAGTTTCTCCCCACTGAGAATGATATTTGCTGTGGGCTTTTCATATATGGCTCTTATGATATTGAGGTATGTTCCCTCTATTCCTACACTGTGATAAGTTGTAATCAAGAAAGTTTACTGTGCTTTGTCAAATGCTTTTTTTGCATCTATTGAGAGGCTCATATGGTTCTTGTCCTCTCTTTTATTAACATAGTGTATCACAGTGATTGATTTGAGGATGTTGAACCACCCTTGCAGCCCAGGAATACATCCCACTTGGTTGTGGGGAATAATCCTTTTAATGTACTATTGGATCTTACTGGCTAGTCTTGGTGAGAATTTTTTCATTCATGTTCATCAGGGATATTGGTCTGTAATTCTCCTTTTTGGTGGGGTCTTTGTCTGGTTTTGGGATCAAGGTTATGCTGGCCTCATAGAACTAGTTTGGAAGTTTTCCTTCCATTTCTATTTTTTGACACAGCTTCAGAAAAATAGGTATTAATTCTTCTTTAAATGTTTGGTAGAATTCCCCTGAGAAGCCATCCAGCCCTGGACTCTTATTGGTTGGGAGATTTTTGATTACTGCTTCAATTTCCTTGCTGGTTATGGTCTGTTCACGTTTTCAATTTCTTCCTGTTTCAGTAGCTTATACGTTTCTAGGAATGCATCCGTTTTTTCCAGGTTGCCTAATTTGTTGGCATATAGTTGCTCATACTATGTTCTTATAATTGTGTTTCTTCAGTGTTGGTTGTGATCTCTCCTCTTTCATTTATGGTTTTATTTATTTGGGTCCTTTCTCTTTCCTTTTTGACAAATCTGGCCAGGTGTTTATTGATCTTATTAATTCTTTCAAAGAATCAGCTCCTAGTTTCGTTGGTCTGTTCTACTGTTCTTCTGGTTTCTATTTCATGATTTCTGCGCTAATCTGTATTAATTCTCTTCTCCTGCTGGGTTTAGGCTTTATTTGCTATCTTTCTCCAGCTGCTTTAGGTATAAGAGGTTAGGTTGTATATTTGAGACCTTTCTCATTTCTTGAGAAAGGCTTGTATTGCTATATAGTTCCCTCTTAGGACCACATTTGCTGCATCCCAAAGGTTTTGAACAGTTGTGCTTTCATTTTCATTTGTTTCCATGAATTTTTAAAATTCATCTTTAATTTCCTGTTTAACCATTCATTCTTTAGTAGGATGCTCTTTAACCTCCATGTATTTGAGTTCTTTCCAAGTTTCCTCTTGTGGTTGAGTTCAAGTTTCAAAGCACTGTGGTCTGAAAACATTCAGGGAATGATCCCAATCTTTTGATACCAGTCGAGACCTAATTTGTGACCCAGTATATGCTTTATTTTGGAGAATGTTCCATGTGCACTCAAGAAGAATGTGTATTCTGTTGCTTTAGGATGGAACGCTCTGAATATATCTGTGAAGTCCACCTCGTCCATTGCGTCATTCAAATCCTTGTTTCCTTGTTGATCTTCTGCTTAGATGATCTGTCCATTGCAGCTAGTGGGGTGTTAAAGTCTCCTACTATTAATGTATAATTATCAATGTGTTTCTTTAATTTTGTTATTAATTGGTTTATATAATTGGCTGCTCCCATGTTAAGAGCATAAATATTTACAATTGTTAGCTCTTCTGGTTTGCTAGTATTTTGTTGAGGATTTTTTGCATCAGTGGTTATAAGGGGTATTAGGTCTGTATTTTTTCTTTCTTGCAGTGTCTTTGGCTTTGGTATAAGGGCAATGCTGGCCTCATCAAATGAGTTAGATAGGAAGTGTTCCCTCCTCTTTAATTTTTTGGAAAAGTTTGAGAAGAATTAGTGTTAATTCTTCTCTATTTTTTTTTAAAAAATTTATTTATTTATTTATTTGAGGGGGGCACAGAGAGAGAATCTTAAGCAGACACCATACCCGGTGTGGAGCCAGACATGGGGCTCAATCTCACAAACCTGAGATCATGACTGGAGCTGAAATCAAGAGTTAGAAGCTTAACTGACTTGAGCCACCCAGGCACCCCTGGCCTCCAAAATTTCTAATGAAAAATATGCTTATAATCTTACTGAAGATCCCTTATATATGATGAGTTGTTTCTCTCTTGCTGTTTCAAGATTCTCTGTCTTTGGCTTTTAAAAGTTTGATTTATGTCCCAGTGTCTCTTTGAGTTCATCTTACTTGGAGTTTATTGACCATCTTGGATGTTTATATTCTTGTCTTTCCTCACATTTGGGAAGTTTTCAGCCATTATGTCTTCAAATATTGTCCCTGCTTCTTTCTCTCTTTTTCTTCCGGGACTCCCATAATGCAGCATTGGTCTTTTGTGTTGTCCCACAGATCCCTTAAGCTCTGTTTGCTTTTCTTTAATCTTTTTATTTTCTGTTCCTTAAACTGAATAATTTCCATGGTCTCATCTTCTGGTTTGCTGATTCTTTCTTCTGGCTACTCAAAATCTGTCTTTGAATCTCTGTGAATTTTTCATTTCAGTTATTATGTTTTCAGCTCCAGAATTTCTTTCTGGTTTCTTTTTAGGTTTTCTATCTCTTTATTGATATTTCCATTTTGTTCATACATCATTTTCTTGATTTTTCTCAATATCTTCCTTTAGTTCTTTGAGCATCTCGAAGACAGTTGTTTTAGTCTTCGTCTAGTAATCTGCCACCAGATCTTTTTTAGGAACACTTTTTATTGATTTTTTTTTCCCTTTGAATGGGCCATACTTCCTGTTTCTATGTATGCTTTGTGACTTTTTTTTGTTGTTGAAAACTAGACATTTGAATCTAATAACGTGGTAACTCTGGAAATCAGAATCTTCCTCTTCCCCAGGGTTTGCAGTTTTGGGTTATTGTGTGGGTTTTTTTCTTCTTCTATTATTGCAGCCTGTCTCTGCACCAAAGATCAGTCTGCGTTATAAACTTAAAGTCTTCTCAGGTCTTTTCTGAGCCTGTGTCTTCCCCTGGGCATGCACAGTCACTTTCTAATTTTCCCTTGTACATAAAGTTGCTTTTGAATGTCTTAGTCTTTAATGTCTGGCTTCTAAAAGAGGAAAAAGAGAAAGAAATGAAGGAGGGGAGGAAGGGTGTCAGCCCTTTAAGTCGCCTGGAAGTCACTTCAACTAGAAGGGGAAGGGCTTGCCACAACAGGGGGGAGAGTACAACAACAATGGCTACCCTCGTTTTTGCACCTCTGTGATTAGAAGCAGCAATTAGCAATCAGAGAACAGATCCTCGATATTTGGTGGATATTCACCCTGGATCCCACAGCCTGCATGCCAGCTGCTCCAGAAACCCATGCACAGGTGCCTGTCACTGGTCTGGGGATGGGGATGGGTAACTACTACTGTACTAAGAGTTGAAATGGACCAAATTAACTGCAATTTGCTATCGAAGGCTTCCCCTGCAAGTTGCAAGCCTTCAATAGACTCCAGAGTTCCAAAATAGTGACACCAGACAGATTCTGCCAGCACAATTGTTGTCTAGGTGGGGAAACTGATTCCTGATGTTTCCTACTTTGCCATCTTCCCAGAATCCTCCAGAAAGATAACTTTCTGAGAGAAGATTTGAAGGATGTGAAGGAGTTAGTCATGTGGACACCTGGGAGAAAAGCCTTCTAGGTAGAGGGAACAGCGAATACAAAGGCTCAAGGTGGGAGTTGTGGGTTCAGGGGCATGGTCCACTTTGTAAATGTTATTGTGGTTTTAACTTCAAGTTCTAATTCCTCACCGATGGTATATAGGAAAGTAATTAACTTATGTATATTAACCTGAATCCTGCAAGTTTGCTGTAACTGCTATTAGTTCCAGGATTATTATTATTTATTTACTTATTTATTTAGTCAGTTCTTTGGGATTTTTGACAACCATGTCATCAGCAAACAAAGAGTTTTATTTCTTCCTTCTCAAACTGGATACGTTATTTCCTTTTCCTGTCTTGATGCTTTAGCTAGGACTTCCAGCATGATGTCAAATGGGAGTGATGAGGGGGGAAATTCTCGTCTTGTTTCTGATCATGGTTCACTTGGGTGATATTCATTTTTTCCATGACTCTCCATTCCTGGGAGAGATGGGCCACCTGACTATACTGACTTGGAGATCTGGATGGGTTCCTGGGCTCCCTATTTCCCTAACAGGAGCCACAGAGCACTGGATTTTTAGGTCACAGGACCTCACACCACACCTGTCTTCTTGGCAGCACTGCCCTAATGTCCTGAGTTAGGGACTCCCATCCACTTGCTGACTGTTACACTTCCTGAAAACCCAGTTCCCTAGTGGCTGCCCCCATTTGTCCATGGAACCACAGTCTTGCCTCTTTCTACTTCAGCCCTGCTTGCTAGGATCTTCATATGCTCCTGGATGAAGGTTTCTATTCCCCTTTGGTGGTTCTGTCTGCCCAGAAGACATTCACCAGTTGTCTCTCCAAAATATCTCATCCTTGGGAAAGTCCTCAACAAGGACTCCACAAAGCTGGTTGTTCTTCATGGAAAGAAATCCTTGCTCTTTCCAATTTAAATGAATGGTAAGGAAAGTGAATTTAACAACATGTAGGAGTCATTCCTCACTGCTTAGACTTCCTGCTTAAATCGGTACTGGTGAAACAAGATTAATCCATCGGCTCATGCACATAGTAATCAACAACCAAGCCTTCTCTCTGTGCTAGGCTCCAAGCATGGCATGGGGGATAATTAACAAATCACTCTTTCTTTGCTACCAGCATAGCTGGAATGAACATCTGCATGAAGATGCAGTGCTTTGGAAATGTAGCATTTCTTTTTACATCTTTTTCCACTTCTTACCTTCAGAATAAATCTTTAAGTAGAGCATTATCAAATTCTTCACAGATGCAGGCTACACAAAGCATTCTCATTGTCTATCATAAATATAATATCTTTTAAAATCTCCAACACAACTTATGGACATGTTTCCTCTCATAAATCTAGGCTGCCTGTCTCAGATCACATTCTGCTTTTCAAGCAATTTTGTAGCTAAATCCTCCCATGTAATTTGTAATAGTTTCTTTACAAAGGACATGAAGCTAACTATGATCCTTTACTGACTTATGTAGCATTTACCACTTTCCTGTTTTTAGAATCCTTATCCCTTTCAAGTGGAATTCTAAAAATATCAGTTAAGCCACCAACTAATTTCTAATCCTTTCTTCTATTAATATTGGCAGAAGGGCAGTTCATCTCCTAGCCTTTGTCCTTGCTTGCTTAAGCAATTCTAATCTTTTCCTGACAATTTGATTGGTGACAATATAACCAAGCCCGACTGGAACACCAGGCAAGCAGGTACTCTTGCCTATGGAGGTCCTGAGACCAGATTAGCTACAGGAAGCTGTTCAAGTAACTCTTCTATATTTTTCCCCTTCCTACCCATTCCTTCTTTGGGCAAGAAACCACAATTCCTATCCTAAATGCCAGGCTAATATTTTAAAATACAGATTAATTTTGAATTCTCACTATCAGCAACCTTCATGGTACAGAGGTAGTCCTCCAGATTTTGTTAAAAGCTTAAAAGACCTCCTAACGGTGAGATAACCTGGGCAAACTATGTAACCTCAAGCTTCATCTATAAGTGGAGAAGCCTTCTCTGATGAGTGATGTTTCTGCTAAGATCTAAAGGACAGTGTGGTACACACTGTGATGCACCGTCCAGAAGGCTTCAAGATCGAGGATCATTCCCCCAGCTGCATCTCTTTCCAAAGGAACCTCACTGGACTAAAGGAACCCTTCTCACCCAAAGTTACATTCCTTCTTGAGGGAGTCTGCACTAAATAGCTAGTTAATGCAGGGCTACAATGGCCCAGCCCCTTTGTCTCAACTTGGGACTACCAAGAAAGGGCATCCAGCCCTACACTCCTAGTGTGCAGTCTGCTGCAACTAACTGCACTTCAAGCTCACCCTCTGCCCTACCCTACTTCCCTCATGTCCTTAGAGGTGTTGTTCATGAATGTACTGCTTAATAGGTCCCTACAACAACTCTCCATCTCAGAGTCCATTTCCAGGGAATGACAGTTGGTACCAAAAGTAGTCCCAGGAAGGAAAATCTAATATGGGACCTTTGGGCTGGATCACCTGCTAGCCGGCAATGAGACTGGTGATGAGAATCTTCCACTGGAGGTCATGGGTTGAGCTCTGATAATCCCTGCCACATGTAGTGAAACAATTGTCAAAGCTGTTAATGCTGTCTGACTTCAAGACTTACTATGAAGCTATAGTAATAATGACAGCAGGGTGTCAGCTGAAGAATAGACAAATACATCAATGGGACAGAACAAAGAACCTGGGAACAGACCACAAAAACAGAGTCAACTTTTCTTTGACAACGGAGCAAAGGAAATTTAATGGAGGAAGAATAGTTTTCTCAGCAAAGCATGCGGGAACAATTGGACATTTACATGCAAAAAATGAATCTAGGCACAGACTTCACAACTTTCACAAAAATTTACACAAAGTGCATCATAACTTAAAGCCACCTAACTGTAAAACCCAAAAGTATTAAACTTCTAGAAGAAAATAGGAGAAAATCTAGGTGACCTTGGGTTTGGCAATGAATTTTTTTCTTATTTTTAATTTTTTAAAAAGATTTTATTTATTTATTTGAGGGAGAGAAAGAAGGAACAGGAGCTGGGTGGGGGTGCAGAGAGAGAGAGAGGGAGAAGCAGACTCCCCGCTGAGCAGGGAGCCTGATGTAGGGCTCAATCCCAGGACACTGAGATCAAGACCTGGGCCGAAGGCAGACACTTAACTGACTGAGCTACGCAGGTGCCCTGGCAATGAATTTTTAAATACAACACCGAAACCATGATCAATGAAGAAAAATACCGATGAACTGGACTTTATTAAAATTAAAAACTTCCGCTCTGTGAAAAACATGCCAAAAGAATGAAGACAGACACAGACTGGAAGAGAATATTTACGAACTAAGTATCTGATAAAGGACTTGCATCCAAAATATGCAAAAAACTCTTAAAATGCAACAAGAAAACAAACACCCCAGTTTAAAAATGGGCAAAAAGTCTGACAGACACACCAGAGAAGATGCACAGATGGCAGGTAAACACATGCAAAGACACTTCACATCAGGAGTCATCAGGGAAGTGCAAATTAAAATGACGACGAGATGCCACTACACAATTACCAGGGTGACAAAATCCAGAACATGTGCAACACTATATGATGGTGAAGATACAGAGCAACAGGAAATCCCACTCACTGCTGGCGAAGGACAGTTAGGCGGTTTCTTACAAAGCTAAACATACTCTTACCATATGACTCAGCAATGACACTCCTCAGTGTTGACCCAATCAAACTGTAAACATACATCCACACAAAAACCTGCACACAAGTGTTTACAGGAGCTTTATTCATAATTGCCAAAACCTGGAAAAAACCCAGATGTTCTTCAATAGATAAACCAATAAACTGTGGTCCATCCAGACAATGGACTATTACTCAGCACTGAAAAGAAGTGAGCTATCAGGCCATTAGAAGACACGGAGGAACCTTAAATGCATATTGTAAGTGGAAAAAGAAAACAATCTGAAAAGGCTACACACAGTATGATTCCAACCATATGATGGTCTGGAAAAGGCAGAACTATGGAGATAGTGAAAAAACATCAATGATTGCCAGGGTTTTCAGAGGGAAGAATGAATAGGTGAAGCCCCAAAGATTTTTAGAGCAGATACTATTCTGAATGGTAATGTAATGGTGGGAACATCTGACAAATGACATGCTTTTGTCAAAACCAATAGAACTGCACAACACAAAGAGACAACTTTAACATAAACTATGGGTTTTAGTTAGTAATAATGTATCAATATTGGTTCATTGATTATAACAAATGTATCTCACCAATGCAAGATGGTAGGAGTAGGGGAAATTGTGCAGGAGAAGCAACACATGGGAACTCTTTGTATTGTCTGCCCAAGTTTTCCTGTAAACCTAAAACTGTCTTACACAATGAAATCTACTAATTAAAAAAAAAACACAAAACCTCCTAACAGTGGTAAACTGGCATGGGCTCTCAGTGGGAGGAATGACATTAGCTGGTGCATTTGAGAGGTGTGGGGACTTGTAAGTACCCGGACACTGGGAGAGGGTGGCTGTTGTTGGATGCTGTCAGTGCACTGGCAGAAGGTAAGGAAAGGCTGAGGTTGGTTAATCACCAACTCAAGGTGAAGTGTGAACACCCCCAAGACTTCTCTAGTGGCACTCAGAGAGACCCCACATCTTGCAGGAGAAACTGAGAGTCAGGCCCAAGACTTAATGATATGGACAGTAGAGCTCCAGAAAAGGTGGAATTCTCAATCCTAGCAAATCTCCTATGCTAAGGTCAGGGCCCCAACTAGAAGGAGGGGGACCCTGAAACTTGGGGTGGGAACAACTAGGTTGATACACTCAAATCTTTGAACACTAGTCCCTCTGGATGCTCTAGGCTTGCAGTAGTGGTCTACTTCACCCTATCAAAGGCTACAGTCCCCACCTTCCCTTCTGGATGTCAGGCTGACATGATGGTTCAAATCACAGTATAACCCAGCCGAGGAAGATCTGGGCCTGGCCAGGGAAGAACGAGATTGTATCCTGAAGGAGCTGCACAACGTAGCCAAGATGTGCCACCAAGATATGCTGGATCAAGGAGCAGAATATCAGATGGGTTAAGGGAGGGTTTATCAATACAGAAGCACTTTCCCAGGACAAAGGATTTAACTCGCTGGGAGGCAGCGTGAATTTGCATCTAGGAAGATTCTTGGAAGTCTGGAAAAAGTGATGATCCGCACTAATTGAAACATAAATGTCATAACTGCTGTGGCAAATGGTGGAAGAAGGAATGAAGTCTCAGAGAAGTGGGCATGCAAATGAATGTACCTCGTAAGGCTGGAACCAAAACATCAGACAAGCACATTTCACAGAAGGGCTCAAAGACACTCCACTCCACAGATCAACGAGGACTGGGCTGGTGGGTGCACCAGCATCGATGAGGAGCTCAGCAGTGTCTGTTCTCTGGAAGCCAGAGCAGGCAAAGGAGACGCTGTCATAGAATGGGCCCCCTTACAGCAACAAGCATATCAGGATCCCAGAATCATAGGTGGCTGCACTTAATTATCAAAAGCAAGGTGGGTGCAATTTTTGTAAGAGCTGCGAGGTTGGGGGTGTTGAAGAGGAAGGGGGTGACCTGCACAATGTTATGAAGAGTTAATAAAATGTGGTATTCCTAAGGGACAGACAGGCAGCCAATAAGATATCACCTAATTATACAATCAGGAGAAGTCATTATTGAATGGATAACAGGGGCTGAGGGAAGCCACCCCAATGAGAAGTCACAGTCCTTTGCTCCCTTTCCAGATCCGAGCTGGTCTTGGACCTGTGCTGTCCCCCACCCCCGACCGAAGGACAAGCTAGATCCTTATGAGGAACAAATGATAGAAACCACAGCAAACACAAACTGTCATAATGCCTCTGGGCCTTCCCCGAAAGAAGTCTATAGCCAGTGGTCACCCTCAGGCCACCTTGCACTGAGGAAAAGGGACTGCCCAGATAGTCCAGGGACTGGAGGACCCAAGGTCCAGGTTGAGCTGAGGGCTGTGCCCCAGGCCTGCCTCAGCAGAGACCTCTTGCTGCCTTTCTGTCCTTCAGCCTCCCTGAGGACTACTGCCTCAGGGGTACAGAGCAGGGCAACAACAGGCAATCCCTGCTTCTCCTTTCATCAAATCACCTGCCTAAAGACTTGTTATTCTGTTTTGAGGGCAAAACTCGTCTCCATTTTTATGGCCACTGAGAATTTAAAAGATGGTTTATTCCACTTGTGCTGAGCCTCACACAGGACAGGTTGGAGCAAGGTTGTTGTTTTATCTACAACCACTAAAGCACTACCTCCGCAAGCATGTTAAAAATATTAGCAGTACAAATGCCGGGCGTACTCCTTTTAGATGTTAGTAATAGAATATTAATAGTCAAGAAAGTTCTTTTTTTTTTTAAGATTTTATTTATTTATTTGACAGAGATAGAGATAGCCAGCGAGAGAGGGAACACAAGCGGGGGGGGGGGGTGGGAGAGGAAGAAGCAGGCTCATAGCGGAGGAGCCTGATGTGGGGCTCGATCCCATAACGCCGGGATCACGCCCTGAGCCGAAGGCAGACGCTTAACTGCTGTGCCACCCAGGAGCCCCAAGAAAGTTCTTAATCAGAAAATCAGGTTTTTTCTTTTAAAAACAAGCAACTGTGATTTTCCTTTTCTTTTTTTAAGTAGGTTCCATGAACATGGGACTTGAACTCACAACCCTGAGATCAAGACCTGAGCTGAGATCAAGAGTCGGACGCTTAACTGACTGAGCCACCCAGGTGCCCCATCAAATGTGATTTTCACACCCAAGTTCATAGCAGCATGATTCATAAAAGCCAACCCAAGTGTCCATCAGTGAGTGAGTGGATAAACATGATATGGTCCATCCGCACAATGGTATATTATTCAGTCTTAAAAAGGAAGGAAACACCAACACCTGCAGTGGATCTCCTCTGAGGACATTACGCTCATTGACATAAGCCAGACACAGAAGGACAGATGCTGTGTAATTCCACTCGCACGAGGTCCCTGTAGTCACTAACTCATAGACACAGAGAGTAAGAAGGGAGGGTGCCAGGGGTTGGGGGAGGGGATGGGGAGTAAGCGTTTAATGGGGACAGAGCTTCAATTTTGCGAGATGGAAAGGTTCTAGAGATCTGTTGCGCAATGTGCATCTAGCTACACTACTGTGCACTTAACAGTGGTTAACAGTGGTTAAGATGGTAAATTTTACGTCGTGTGCTGTTTGCCACAATAGAAGACAACCCAAGTAACTAGGTGCCTTCTCCAGAGAGCAGCAAACAGTCACGTATTGTCTGCTTCCTGTACTTAGCGTCTGGGAAGCAGTACATCACAGTCCCTCCTGCCGTCACTAACGATGCTCCAGAATTCTGTGCAGCACCCCCTTCAGGTGCCCTGACGTAGCAACCTACCTTCTGACTCGCTCCTTTGAGCATGAACGTGTCAATACACAAACCCCATTTGCTTAGCCAGGAGAAAACCCAAACCCAGGCTTTGTGACAAAAATTAGGGTATAAAGCGGGGGCGAGTTCACCATGGGCACACCACGACGTTCTCCACACTACTAGTTGACACTAGTTCAATCCGGCTAAAGCCAGCGCGTTCTCATGGCAGCAACCAAGTCTCTTGGTGTGCTCCTTATTTATGATGCCCACGGGGCTTGAGTAACTGCCAATTACTATTGCAGGGAAGGAGGTAAAGAACCTTAAGTGTGTTTTATACCTTTACCCCGAAGGAGCATATCAGGCAAAATGGAAAGGAATGGGGTCCTGCGCGTACGACGCTCAATTTCAATGTGCCGGTACACACAGAACATACGGGCCTGCCTCCCCGCCTGATTCTTGGCCCTGGATCGGCAGGGTTAGGAAGACTTACAGCTGCTTGTGGAAGCGCGCGCCTGAAGCTCATGGCGTGATTACTCGTTTCCCTTGTGCGTGCCTGTTCGCAGAGCTGCACTCTCTTCTTGCTGGACCTGGTTGCGTTTCGCGAAAGCACTGCTGCCTCAGTCTCTATGTGCGGGTTCACCGCCCTGCACCTTCGTCCTCCCTCCCGCTTAGACTCAACAGGACTGGATTTCAATCACAGAACTGTTTAAGGTGTGCTCCGAGCAAGCTTACGGGAGGCACTGGGACATGCTGAGTCAGTGACAACTGATGTGACGCGTCAACGGAAGCACGAGGCACGCATGAGCATGAACTGTTCTTAGAGGAAAGACAGCTAGTTAAGCTCCACACATGCGAGTTAAGGACAGGCAAGAGGTCTGGTGTTGCAGCGGCTGTACCACCGACAGAAAAGCCAGCCAGTCATGGCCGTGTGACCTAAGTGACCGCATCTTCCTCTCCCAACTACCTGCACTCAAGGTCAGGGCTGCAAACACCATCCTAGGCCAGAAAGAATTTCTTTGCAGGGAGACCCAATAGAGAGCCCACTGTCTGTGGCTGACGGATGTGTGGTCACGGAGCACATCCAGCTGCCCCCTCACGTGGCCACATGCAGAGCAACAGCAGCCCGGCCAGATCTCAGATTTATGGCACTGAATCCTTGGCGCTCACCAGGAACCGCTCAAACTCTTTTGACAAGGCCCTCTCTGCCCTGTCCGGAGTGGTAGGAAAGGCTGAGGGTGTCTGGAAAGAAAAGAAACTTGGCCACACGGTGAAGCCCAGCAGGGGCTGGGCTTGGACCCCGTGAAGCGCTCCAGCCCCCTTGGTCCACTTGCCTGTCAAAAAAAAGAGCAGCCCAAAATGTGAGATTCCCCAACTTCCTCCTCAGCGTAAACTGCAGCCAGCACAGGACAGAACTCCAAATTCCTCATTAAATCTGTTGGTTTTTATGCATGCGGTGGGGGCAGGGGTCGGCTCCTTCCCTGAACCACCGAACCACTGGTTCCGTTCTGAGTCTAAAGCAGCAGAGACTGAGGTGCTATTGGTGCCTTGGTGGCTGCCCTTCTAGCAGACAGGCCCTGCTGGCTGACCAGGAGGGTCCTAAAGTGCCTGGGACTCCCCCTGACAAATGTGACTCACACCCATACATGGACTCCAACAGCTAAGCTGAGCTCTCGCCAGGAGCTGTTCACGGAGCGGCTGGAGGTTATCAGTTGAGGGAGTGGACCACCAAGCTATCTTGCTGGGGAGGTCAGCACCCCTCTGCCTGGGACCCAAAGGCCTGTTGGGAAGGGCCTGGTAATTTACCGCTGCAATTAGTATCTGTTTTTATAGTTTCAGTTGCTGGCAGAGAAGGACACAGGAGCTCTTTCCAAAGAATACTCTAGGGGGCCACTGGTGCTGCCTGGGCCTCGGGGGGCTGGCAGGGGCTGCTGCCTGGGAGGTCTGCACCTGCCCCTTTCTACCCTCCCTCTTCGAATACGCACAATTCTTTAGCTCTAACCACAATGCTTTTGGACACACCAACCCAGCTCAACCTGGCATGGGGCTTGACTGTCAGTAACAAAAAGGACGATTCTTGGTCTAAAAAGAACGAAGTCTGTATGAACAACACTGAAAACAGACCTGAGTCCTTCTGGGAAAAGTGTCCAGGGTCGGGCCCTTCATTCAAATCTGACTCACGAAAGCTGTTTTCCTCAAAGACTCCAAGGCCCAGAGCAGACTCGCCCGGCAGCTGGGCCCTCACGGTGAGCACTGCCCACTGCCAGCGCTGGGCTCTGCTGAGGAGTCTATAGCCCCTGTGCCATGCCCACAGTGTGGCCCCCCAAACCCTGCACATGAGTGGAAGTCCACGTCCTGTCGAAGGCGCACGTTATACAACTGCTCCCGGGCCTGCAGATGTCCGCAGCTTCTCGCCTGTATGACTCATCCTCTCTGCACTGAGCACTGCTTTGGGGCTGGGTTGTTGTCTTTTTTTTTTCCCCCCAAATATACATGTTTTCACTCTCCAAGCAGCTTACAAGCTCAAATCTTATGCCTCCCCGCCCTCCTGACAGTACCCAGCAAAATACGTTGTATGAAGCCGGTCCTCAACAGACCTCTGGCTGGGGTGGCCACAATGTCCCTGCTGGGCTGAAGGCAGGAAGGCACGGGGTGTTCCAGAGACCACTCTGTCAATGCCCAGCACGAGGTGTGGCAACTACAAAGAACCAGAGCCCTCCCTTTCCTCAGGGCTGGGCTGGTGTCACGGATTCCTCCTCATTTCAAACTAGTATCTGTGCAGAAAGAGACAAGGTTGCAGTCCTAGCCAATATGCATAGACTAAAATAATGAGCAAATCTAGCAGCCAACCAGGGGGAGCTACTCCACAAAACTGTGCCGCCGCCTCCAGGACCGAGCCACCGGGGCCCAGGCAGCCTTAATATTTAATGCGGCGATTCAAGGGGGTAGCAAAGGGGCCTGGCCAGAAATGGAACACAAGTCCCTGGGAAATCAGGATCATTATTACTTATTCAGAACCCACTCAGGAACCAACACAAAGTTGAAAACAAATTGGAGACTTTGTACCATTGTTATTTCATCGTGGACTACATTCCTTTTCCTGAGTTCTCATGGTCCTAAGACTAGGAATCCTCAGCAGTGACCAGATCAGGGTGACATTTAAAAATACAGAACAACAGTGCTGAAGTGGCAACGCCACAACGCTGTGGAGTGAGTATAATCACTGCTACGTGAAAACAGGCGGATTTTCTAAGCCGCGCGAGAGTGATGGCCTGTGATGCACAAAGACATAGACGGTGGCCACAAACGTGCCACAGTCAGTTCAAAACACTTTTCTTATTTCTCCCGATTGGTACGGCATAAAGACTTAAATTCAAAACAACGTGCTGTCCCTACCTTACACTGCTGCGTGCTCCTCTCCATCGCGCGTAGCAGCCTGATGCCTCGATCCAAGTGACCATCCCCTTGCATGGTGACACCTCTGTGAATCAAGATATTTTTACCTGCAGTTACAGAAGTTGCCAGATTTTTCAATTTCAGGGTAACGTATACAACTCATAAGGCACTTTCATGCCTCCCTCGGTGGATGTGAGGGAACGGAAATGCAGGCTTGCTTCCCATTAAGCGATGAGGGCAGCTGCCCTTGCTGCTCTGCCCCAAGATACAGCAACTGGGTACTTTCTCAACAGGCAGGCGTGCGAAAGAAATCAAAATCTTGTTATCCGAGCAGACAAAGGCAGCTCCATCTTTAAGTTTTAAATTAAAATCATTCTAAGTTGACAGAAGAACTGTAAAGCCAGCTCAGAGGGGCCTGCATCCCTGGGCCAGCCCCCCCCGACACGAACACTTCTGAAGACCAAGAAGCAAGTGCTAGTTAGCGCTGCTAACTGAGCCACAGAGTTTGTGTGGACTTCCCAGTTCCCCGGTCACATGCACTCGCCCAAGGCTCCCCTGCAGGCCTGGCACCGCCCGTTTGTCTTCCACTGTCACCCACTCAAGGAGACCCACGATCAACAGCGCGGTCTGCCAGGGGTACAATATCATTTCCAGAGGCTTCCAACTCTGACCACCGACTGGACCCAGAGATTCCTCACGGTGGGGAGAGGAGAGTTTGGGTCCATGTCACGGCAACAGGTGAGTGCCACGCGCAAAGGATGTGATCCTGGAGGTTAAAGGAAGTCAAGGCACAGCTTTGGTTGTGTGGTGACGCTGGAGGAATCATTCTAACAGTAGGTTTGAAAGGTCTTCACAAGGGTGAGTGTTTCTGCCACATTTTCAATGCAGGCTCCCTTTTCACTCTAATTTAGTATTTGCATTTCCAGTCATAGAAAACATTTTACATGGACAATTACCAACAAGCATGCACTCGCTCCTCACTGTTGGGGGCTCAGTGGGCACTGAGCAAAGGGTTCTCCAAGGTCATTTCTAACAATATTTAGAAAGCTCTTGAAACAGAAGACCTTGCCCTCGTTTGTTATTGAAGGATGGAGTAAGCAAGGGTCATATGACACAGATTCTGTGATACAAGGGGTCCCATATGCTAGATAACATCACGTAACAAAATTACGAGATGGAAAAAGAAAACATTAGTTCGTCTCTGCTCCACTCAGCTGCTTCCCATTCACTGGGGAACCTGAGCAAGTTTATTTTTATTCCACAGGGCTTTTGCTTACTTAAAAATGTGTCATGAGGCAAATCATAAGCCGCATCTCCTGTAGTTTACCTTATGATCACTTTCTGGAATTAAAATCTCTGTCTAGCTGACTTCGTGTCTATGAAATATTTATGCTCTGCTCACATGGCTGGGGGAATACAGTTTGATTTCTGTTGGCAATTTCGGCTCAAAGTATCATGCCTCCCTCTGTGACTCTCAGATTCACAGAGCCAAAGCCTTTGCAGAGACCTCCAGACGACGTCGGTTAGAGGACAGAGTTCTCGTCCTGGCTGCCATCCGCAGCACTGGCAGCAGGGGTCAGCAATCCCACCCAGCAGGCCTTCGTTCCTAGTGTTCCTAGGACAGTCTCCAGTAGGAAAATGGGCCTAACTTGAGTTTACATCATTGGTGTATTCGTTATGAGGCCACCACATGCAAACGTCTATGTGGCCACTCAGAATTTGAGGAGACACGTTTTCTTCTCATAAGGCTGCACTGAGACACTTCCCCTTCCTCCCTGAGAGTCCTTATGGTAAAGCCCTGATGTCACTGGAGCATCTCTCTCTAGTTTTGTCACCTGAAGGAGGCTACCTAACACAACGAGGTACATAGGCCCCATCTACAAAGGGTTAAAAGGCACAGCTCTTGTCCTCAGGGGGCTTATGGTCTAACACCAAGAATAACACCTCTAGGAGAGCAGATACACAGCTGAGCATTAGACAAGCAAATTCCATTGTGTCCCCCTCCTTCGGCCTCACGTCCAACCTCTACCACCACGGTAATCACTGTTCCTCTTCTACAACTATTTCAGTTCTCCCCTTCTGGGCACCTGCTGGGACTGCGCTTCCTGGACCCCCTGCTTGGGTGTGGGACTGGCTTCAGCCAGTGAGCTTGGAAACTCCCAGGCAGGAGGATTTAAGGCCAGTGTGAGGTCCCTGTGGCCACTTTTTTCTTTCTGACAAGGCAACTAGCAAGACTTCCAATATTGATCACTCTGTCATCCTAGGCCTCGGAGGTGAGGACAATGGGGAGCAGAGCTTGTGTATACATCGGGGACAGGACATCTGAGCAGGAAATAAACCTTTGTAATTTTCAACTGCATTGACTTTGGGATTGTCTGTTGTATAGCATAACCCCGAGTATCCTGAACGCTAGACCATTATAAGGAAATGACTTTCTTAAAAGTCATAAATATCTGTTTTAGGTAAGGTAAACTTGCAGGCTTCCCATCCTCATGTGGAATTCAGCAGAGCACCTGGTGCTGCTTGTCACCTGTGGCCTCTCCTCTATGCGGCTTCGGCGTTCTTTTCCAATCCCGCTATAGGCTTTCGGTTTCCTCCTCCTCCCGTTACCTAGTTGCAGGCCCTCCTCAGGCCTGATTCCCGCCACTTCTTACTTTCTTTGGGGGACACCTTTTTTATTATCTTGGCTTTAAATCGTATTCCAGTTTTAATCCTGTGTTCTCCCCATTCATACAACTTCTTCAAAACTCAACATGACCCCAAGAGACTTGCCTCATTGCCAAATTGCTCCCCTTGGTAACCTGCCCATTCCTGCCACTTCAGCTTCTCCAAGCTTGAACTGGTGTGCCTACTTCTTCTCCATCCTTCATGTCCAATCAGCCAAGAAGGTCTCCTGATTCTTGTTGGTTTTTTCACCTGCTTCCTGAATATATCCCTTTCTTCGCATCCTCACCACACCAGCGCCCTCAACAGTTCAAGACTCCAGGGGCGCCTGGGTGGCACAGCGGTTAAGCGTCTGCCTTCGACTCAGGGCGGGATCCCGGCATTCTGGGATCGAGCCCCACATCAGGCTCCTCTACTATGAACCTGCTTCTTCCTCTCCCACTCCCCCTGCTTGTGTTCCCTCTCTTGCTGGCTGTCTCTATCTCTGTCGAATAAATAAATAAAAAAAAATCTTAAAAAAACAAAACAAAACAGTTCAAGACTCCAGGGATACAGCCCTAGCTCCTCTCTGAACCTCCCAAATACCGTGCAGCTCACTCCCAGCTTTGTCGCCCAGACATCCATCGTGTGTAGTAATTCCTTGGACAATGTTCTGTCTTCCTTACCAGTCAAATGAAGTTCAGATTTCTTTCCCTCATGTTCCAGGTCTTCTGTCTTTATCTAGTAAGCTTGGCTTTGAAAATTTGTGCTTTACTCTTTGGTCTACTTCTTTTCTTTTCCCTGAATTGCCAACTCATGATGCATAGTGGACACCATTGCTTTTAGGATTCCAGCATTCGTGTCCCTCCTTCATCTGGTAATGGCATGTCTTTGGAGTATTGTCTCTCCCCCATTTCATGTGATTCTGACAGGGCCATGAGACAGTGGCCACAGAGTGGACATTTGCTTATGGTAATCTTGTGCCCCAGTTTTCCTAGCAGGGTCCCAGTTTATGCCAGTTGTCCCAAGAAAACTATTACCAGCACCCCATTTTCATCCTCAAAGGTGTCTCTGTAGCCCAGGTTGCTGGCAACTATGCTTCCGTCACAAGATGAGGCCGCTCTGCAATAGAACAGAGACGCCAGCATTCAGAGGAAGGTGTGGAGGAGCTCGTCTAAATTCCTGGATCCAGGCGCACCTTAAGTCTAGGAGCCAATAAATTCCCCTTCCGGGAAAATCTATTTTGAGGTGAGTTCATGTTATTTGTAACCAAAAATCCTGGCAGACACATGGCTTGGCTTCAGCAGTCCCCTCCCCAGTCCAAATCCCCTGTCTTTAAGGGTCTACTGGAGCCCCCACCCTGGGAAATTTTCCTAGATAGTCCAGCCCAAATTTTTCAGGCTTGCTCTGGGAAGTTTTTATTCTCTGATCTCTGATCATGATTACAGCCTCTGCCCTGCAATGTCATAAATACAATGTTTACACTTAAGGTCCAGTTGTTTCAGAATGCGGGCCTTTTTTTCTCCACGATCAAAACTATAAGCTCCTGGGGAAAGACATGGACCCCGTTTAATCTTTTCTTATATTTTCTTGAAGCCATAGAGGGTGCTGTGTACACAGCAGGCACCCAATAAATATTTGTTGAGGATATGAGTTACAAATGTAAAGGTAATATTGACTATGTGCCAGAGCAGAAGAGAGAGTGTCTTGTAGAAAGGGGGCAGCTGAACCAGGGTAGGCCAGCAGGGTGGGACCAGGAGAATGTACTTCACTGTTTTTCTTTCTGGGTAAGAGCTTCTCTGCTTCTTTCATCCAGGCCCCATGCCTTCACCTTATCCTCTTCACCCACTTGTCTGACTTCCTCTTCTGCCTCCGGGACCATTCTAGAACAATGGTGACCTCTCCATCACTAACCCCAGTGGACACTTTCAGGTTTTGTCTTGTTCTCTCGGCAGCAGGAGCCGGTTAGGCAATTCTCCCTCTTGAAATCTCCATCTTCCCTTGGCTTCAACAACACCTCCCCCTCCTTAGTTTCCTCCTGAGTTCTCTGGTTGCTCATTCTCAGTCTGGTTTTCCAGCGCTGGCTTTCCTAAGGTGTAGGCCTGCATCCTCTTCTCCACATCTTGTCCTCCCCTAGACAATCTCAATAACACGCTCTATGCTGACGACTCACAACTTTACTTCCCAGGCCGGACCTCTTCTCTGAATCCCAGAGGCATGTATCCAATTGCTTACTCATCTACTTTTCTCTTTTGTCTCATAGCTGATATGTTCTGAAGTGAAATAATTTTCCAGTTATAGGTAACAGTATTTTTGGCTATCAACAATTGTTCTGTTGAAAAAACAACAAAAAATGTCTTGAAAAATAAGGATGTGTGTTATCTCACATTACAAGAAGTCCAGAGGCAAGGAAGCTGATCAGAGGCTCAACATCACCATCTCTACCCGGCTCCTTCGACCTTTCTCCTCTGTCAGCTCAGCATAAGGACATGGTCCTTAATGTTGGCCCTTTGTGTTAGTGAAAAGGCTGCTATTTCCAAGAATCCCAAAAATACCTTACTGAAGAGGGGTTTGTCCTAATGAGTATCTCTTTTTTGTTAGAGAGGAAATCTTCCAAAAGCCCCTCTTCTCCTGAAAGCCTGGATCACATACTCATGCCCTACCTACAAGAGAATCTGTGAAGGTGAGTAAGGTTTCCGCATTTCCATGGTCACTGTTATCTCTTACCTAGGCTGCAGTAGCAGCTTATTTGCTCTCCCTCTTCTGCTCCTGCCTCTCCTCAATCTGTCTTATACATACTGCAGCTGAACAAATGTTTTAAAGTACAATGTGCGTGTGGGCATAATGTCAATGCATTTGCTCTTCTCCATTATTGAGAAGTTTTCCACCATCAAGACTAGGCCAAGAGGCGACACTCATAGCTGCAAAGAAAGGTCTGCCCAAAGAAGGTATTGCTCAGTTCTGAGTTTTAAACCTAAACTTTTAAGAGCTCATAGCAAGCCACTGTCTTAAAAGAAAGGCTTTTATGAGAGAGAAAAAGGAACCAGGAACCAAAGCTTTGGAGATTTACCCTAGAGCAAGAAGCCAAAGATATGATGTGGGAGAAATTTCCTGCAACATAGGGAGAAAATTATTTCCAGGGCTGGGAAGAAGTTTGAAGGGTTTTGAAAGAGAAGACACCTGTCTGAGTCCCTGAGAATGGACCTGATGCTCATCCTACAACCCTCAGTTGAGATGACAAACAATTCAGACGAGCAGAGGGATGATATAAAAGCAGAGAGGTCCATGCCTGGTTTCCCCTCTCTATCTCCGGAAGAGGCACACTTCTCTGTGCCAATGCAGGGGGAGCGCAGTACAGGATACCTAGGATGTGGTCAGACAGGGAGAGGACCTGAGGTGGTGCCTCCAGAGCCATACTCCTCAGGAAAGCTATAGGAAACTTCCAAACCCCCATGGGCACTGGCATGGGACCCTGAAAGGGTCACTGAAACAGATGTAACCTAGGCCCTGGACAGGTTGACACTGCACGTAATAGCTCATGATCAGAGGCCAGCAGCAGCAAATGCTAACCCATGAGCAGAGGTGGTGGGACAGGTCTCACCACCTGCAGAGGCCAGGGAGGAACTGGCTGCCATGTATGCCAGAGCCTCTGCTGCCATGAAATTATCTATGAAGCTTCCTCAACCCCAGATGCCACTGAAGGAGAAAGAAGCGGTTGGAGGAAGAAGCCTTGGAATGACCAAGATTTGAGCCTAACAGTGACTGAGGTCGAGATGAACTGGACCCAGACAGACAACAAACAAAAACTGCAGCCTGGGCTATGGTAATGGATGAAAACAGCTGCCAGCCCACAGCAGTCTGGGGGCTCCAAAAGAAAGCCGAGTTCCTTTTTAGAAAACAGAGAAACTTTTATTTTGTACAGCTGTGTGAAGTATATATAAATTTTGTGCCTTGTCCACCCCTCATGGTCAATCTTTGAAAGTTTTCAACAATACTTCTTTGCATTCAAGAACAAGTCTGCATGGTCTGGTCCCTGCCTGCCTCTCCACCCTCATCTCTAGCTAGTACAGGCAGCAGAGAAAGAATTGCAAAGGTGGACTCACAATGTGTTTCAAACATTTCTGTACTTTGGTTTCTCTGTATTTAAAATAGAGATCAGAACAGTGACCTGTTGGTGAAGAACACTGGGGTCCCTTGATAGAGGAACGTATAACTGGACATGCACTGTGGCCTCTTCCTTTGAAGCAGACTTCTTAAGGTTTGCGCATCAAGGCTCCAAGGTCTGTCTTGGCTCCCCTGTGGAGCGTCATGAATATTACAAGGTCCTTCCTTCCCTGCTGACCACAAAGCAGTTCTCAGAGGACATCTTGGGAAGCCCTTAATCTTGATGTGGTAAGAAGCTTAGACGTTTGGAGGTCACTTAACTTCTTCTTGGTGGCAACTTTTTGTAGGAATGCAGACTTCAGTTAATGGCAAAAGCTGCATTTTAAAAATCTGACTTCATAATCTTTTATTCCCACAACAATTTGGTATGGTCTTAGCCAGATCAGGACTAAAAAGAACAGCAGAGGTAGACCAAGTGCACTCCTGGTAAAGCCTCTGGGTGTCCACTTGCACATCTTCTCCTGACACTCCCCATGTGCCAGCTCATGCTGTGGGTGAATTCTGGTTCTCACGAGGCATGCAAATGCCCATCCATGTATGTGTGCACACATGTGATTGTTGTGTCTGGGTCTGGGGAGGTGAGACAGTATCCAGTTACATTTCTTTTCTTTGGTTAAAAACTCATTTACGAGTCTGGTTGTTTTGAAAACATTTATTCAAAATTTGGATTTTTTCATTAAATACTTTTTTTACATTTTGAAAAGGAGATGAAAGTGTAACACTGGAAAATTATAACATTTTACTTTTATCTTAAAGACGTAATCTTGGGGGTGCCTGGACGGCTCAGTCAGTTAAGTATCCCACTCTTGATTTCTGCTCAGGTCATGATCTCAGTGTCCTGAGATTGAGCCCTAGGTCAGGCTCTGATTCTCTCTCTCCCCTCTCCTCCTTACCCCCACTCTCTCTCTCAAGGAAAAAAAAAAAGGAATCTTTTTTCCTATGGCTGTGTGGTCACTAGCTGTGGTAGGCAGCCTAATGCACCCCCCCCCCAATGTCCATGTCCCAATCCCTGGAATCACGAACCTGTTATTTCACATGACAAAACGGACTTTGCGGATGTGCTCATGCTAAGGACCCTGAGTGCAGAGACAATCCTGGATTGCACAGGCAGGCCCAATGCAACCCTTCTTTGTGAAAGGGGGAGAATAAGAGTCAGACGAGATGTGGTGATGGAAGGAGTGGTTGAGGTGATGTGATTGGCCAAATATCACGGGCAACCTTTAGAAGCTGGAAAAGGCATGGAAGGTATGTCCTATAGCCCCCAGAAGGAATGCTGCCTCAACACCTTGACTGAGGCCTGTGAGATGCATTTTCAACTTCTGACCCCCAGAACAGTAAGCTAGTAAGTCTGTGTTTTAGGCCACTTAATTTGCAGTAATGCTATAGCAAAAACACACTACCAAGTGCAAAATTATAAATTTGCAGCATGACAAATTGGATTCTATGGAAGAATTTGGGTTTTTCCTCTAAAACCCAGTAATGTAAATATAAAACTTTACATTTTAGTGTTATAATTGGTTGTAGCAAGACCCAGATAATCTGGGACTATGTGGATATAAAGATTTTTTACTTCAACATCTGGCATAAAATTTACAGGAAAGGCAATATCTAACCCACTTTCCTAATAGTAATTGATTCATTTAATTGTAACTTATTTTTTAACACTCTGGTCACTTAACATTCTTGACTTTTGGAAATCTGAGTGTCTACAGCATTGAAGTAGTGGGTATTTGTATTTTTGGAAGACCTGAAAAATCAAAGTTCTGCACTAGGATTGTTAAAAAGTAGTAATACATATGTGATTTTTGACCCACAAATAATGACAATGATCTTAAAAGCTTGTATTTGTATTTATGCTTCCTCAGTGAATTATCTTCTTTTAAAGAATCTTTCTGGAAGAAAATTGGAGGCTTGGACTAGCACTGGATTTTGACCAATTTGAAGAAGGGGGAGGGAGTTTGGGGAAGCAGTGCCTACAGTTGCTCAAGGATATGGAGTGCTGAGGAGGTGAGCACAAAGCAGGTGTAGAGGTGGGGGTGATGGCCAGAGTGGTTTGCTACAGTAAGCAAATAAATACATAGACTGAAAAATAAGAAAATAGAATAATGAAACTCGGGTTTTTATCGCTGGAGAAGTTATTTATAAACACAAAAGGAGAAGATTCCAAAAATCCTGAGGTGTCAAATTGGAATTGAAGGTAAGGATATGAATGTTTTCCTGAAAAACATATACACAAGTATAGACAATTACACATGTGTATGTTTATATGAACAAATATACATGTATTTCCTGACCCATGTCCACTGAGGCAGCCTAGAAGCAATGACACCCTAGTAGCAATAAGCACACCATACACTCAACTCTTGATTTTTTTTTTTTAAAGATTTTATTTATTTATTTGTCAGAGAGAGAGAGTGCAAGCAAGCACATGCACAACCAGGGGGAGCAGAAGGCAGAGGGAGAAGCAGGCTCTCTGATGAGCAAGGAGCCCGATGTGGGACTTGATCCCAGACACTGGGATCATGACCTGAGCTGAAGGCAGATGCTCAGGTGACTGAGCCACCCAGGCGTCCCTCAAATCTTGATTTCTAAATACCATCCTCCACTAAAAAGAAACAAAGCTCCTTGGGTAAACAGCAAGGCAAGGGAGCAAAGAATGACAGGATGATAGGGACATGTCAGAAGGGCTCAAATCCAGCTAGACATGGCTCTCTGGCCATCAAAATGAACAAGGACAACAATAAAGCACGACCACTGAATAAGAAAAAAATCCACGAGTCCATACTGATAGAAATAAATAAATAACAAAGCCTCTCCCTCACAGAACACCAACTAATAAACGTGAGACGAACAATGGAAATTTTAAAAAGTACTATCTGGGGGGTGCTGGGCTGGCTCAGTTGGTAAAGTAGGTGACTCTTGATCTCAGGGTTGTGAGTTCGAGCCCCACATTGTGTGGAGAGCTTGCTTTAAAAAAAAAATTAAAAAAATAAAAAGCACTCTTTGGCAATGAGCATAGTGATCCAGGCAAAATCACTGATAGAACTTAAAGTCATCAGGCAAAGGCTGATAAAGAATAAAATAATGGTGGCATTTTGGACTATCTCCCTACAAAATACTAATCCGTTTACAAATGAAAAAAAGGAGAAGCCTAGCAGACATCTGCAGGACTACATAATGCAGATGAGCACGCCCGTGGTAAGATGGGTTGTGCAGCACAGCACCATTCCTGCGGTATTCTGTTCCTACCAAGAAACATAACCTGCATCTGGTCCTCAGGAAACATCCATGGACCCTGAGATATCTCATATGTATAAATGTGTAGTCTTTAATAAAAACCATTAGGGACAAGAAGGAAGACCTGTCCCAGCACGGAGGAAACTGCACATAGGATCGTGGATGGGACCCTGGAGCAGAAAGGAAAAAGACACACTGACATATGTGGCAAAATCCAATGGAGTCTGTAGATTGGACCTAATACTGTTTTATACTGATTTCCTCAGGTGGACGGTTACAGAATGGTTACGCAGGAGTGTCTGCTTTTGGAAAATATACACGCAAATATTCAGAGTGATGGGGTATCATGTCTGTAGCACATTCTCAAATGGTTCAGAAAGAGACTAAGGAAAATGGGTACGTACATGTACAAACACACACACGCGATTCTTGTTGTTTGTGGATTCCACATTTGTGAACTTGCCGATCTGCTAAATTCATTTATAACTCCAAAATCAATACTCGCGGTACTTCAGCAGTCATTCGCCAACATGTGCTGAGCGGCAAAACACTTGAGTTGCCTGCAAAACGCGCTTCCAGCCAAGGTGGGGCAAGAGGACACCTGCCTTCTTTCTTGTTTCAGCTCTGATGCGGTAAAAGCTTCCATTCCGCAGCCTATTTATTGTTAGGGTCTTCACGTTTTTGAGCTTTTTGGTGGCAGTCTTGCCGTTTCCCGTGGCCCTCAGGCTGGTGCTTAAATGCTGTCCAGGTTCCTAAGTACCGGGAGGCTGGGATGTCCCTTACAGAACAGTCACGACTTACAGCTCCGCTGGCCATGAGTTCAGTGCGAACAACTCAACGTATCAGCGCAAGTCGTCTTTTAAATAGAAACACCCGTAAAACAAGGTTAGGGGGTGACGCTGGACGTGACCAGAGGCGCCCCGGGAACTCGGCCAGGTACCCCAGAGCATCCGCTTATTCAGCTCGCTGGACGTCTCAAGACAACACGCAACGAGACAGAAAGCCAACTGCGGACACATGTGGCGGGGGGAGGGGGCAGGCAGGTGCAACGGCACAGGTAAGGGGACACGGTAAAGTGACGGTGAGGGGCCGCGGGGAGGGGATGCAGAAACGGGACCCGTGAGGGGCCGCGGGGAGGGGACCGCGAGAAGACACGGTGAGAGGACCGCGGGGACGGGACCCGTGAGGGACGCGGCAGCCCCCGACGCGGAGACGGGCAAACTCTGCGCTGAGGCGGAAGGCGTCCTCTCCCTGGGGTCAGGCCCTCTCTCCCACTCCGGGCGCCCTCCGCGCCCACGCCGGCTCCGTACCTCGCGGTGGCCCCTCTGCGGCGCGGGCTCGGGCCTTCTCCCAGCGCGGGTTCCCGTGAGGCCGCCTCTCTACACGGCCGCAGCCTCGCCGCCGTGACTCAGCTTTCCCGCGCCCCGCGGCCGGCCGA
The DNA here is from genome assembly GCF_017311325.1 of Ursus maritimus. Classification (NCBI taxonomy): domain Eukaryota; kingdom Metazoa; phylum Chordata; class Mammalia; order Carnivora; family Ursidae; genus Ursus; species Ursus maritimus. The sequence goes on along the minus strand of NW_024424452.1, from coordinate 893,912 downwards.
GTGCGCCTGCGCGGAGCCGCCTCACCGTGACTCAGCGGCTCCGAGAAGCGGCCGGGCTGTTCGAGAAGGGAGGCGGAGGAGCGAGGAGTGGGCGGACCGACTGGGCCACGGCGGGGGCGGGATTGGCCGGCCGCGTGCTGACGTCTCGGGGCGCGCCGGGAACGCCAAGCCTCAGCGGGACGAGATTGGCCGGCCGGCCGGGCGGTGACGTCGTCGGGGCGCGCCGGGCGGGTACGGGCCGCGGCTGCTCTCTGAGCCTCAGGCAGCGAATAAATGGCCGGGGGATCGGCAATATGCGATGCATCGCTCTCACGCGGGCTCCGACGGCGTCCTGTGACCCGTCGGATCCCGTTTTCCCCGGCCTTTTGGTCTTGTCCCCTGCGGCTGACCGCTGGAAGGGACATCCAGCTTCCCGTCTCCGCCGCCTCCCGCTCGCCATCGCAGCCGCCCGGGCGCCAGACGAGAGCCAGGTGCGGGGACGGGGGCCGGGCGCGGGGCCCGGTTCGCACGCCGGGGAGGGCTTCAGGTGCTAGCCGAACGAGCCCCCGACTGTGGGCTCCCACCGCTGCTGTGTCCGGGGCTGGTCCCGATCCTGCGCCCCGTGGCGCGGGCGGTGGAGATGCCGTCTGCGGTTGGGGCCAGAGTGGCTGGGTGCTGGGACGGGAATTACCGCGTCTTTTGAGGGTATAGGGAAGCTGTGACGGTCGGGGCGAAGGCCCCTTTGAAGGAAGTGACTCTCTGAACCACGACCCGAGGGGAAGAGAGGAGGGGAGCTGGGGACAGCATGGCAGACCCTCCCGGTTGGACCTTCAAGACCTAACCTCTGGGAGGGACTTGTTGAGACGGTTGTGGGTGGTGCTAGGTCCTGGAAGGGATCTCTTGGGGCCTGTTAGGGACTCAGGTTCCCTCTCGAGTGCAGTAGCTTCACCCCTCGTCCACTTGGTTTCCACTGTGAGTTAAGCGTTCGCCCTTCTCATCAGCGCCAGGTTGAGTGTCATTAGGGAGCAAGTGTTAACTAAGACTCCGTGCCTGAGGGAGTTGAGAACAGCTGGGACAGAGTTGAAGCTCTTCGGGGTAGCGTCGTCAACTAACGTGATTTAGCGCCTGGTAACGGTTTTGTGTATATCAACAAGTATACCCACTCCGTGGAATCGTGGCCCAACTTTTTGCGGCCATTTGTGTAACCTGACTGTGGGAAAACCCTGTCAACGTGAGTCAGAATGGTTTAAAGCAAAACTGAATTCCGGGTGAGCTTTTTCAAGTAGGAATTTAAAGGACCGAGAGACAGTCGCTGTCATAATCGGGAGGATTCTGAGGGAGCTGGTACTTGTACTCAAGCTCCTTTTTCTCTTTGCTGAAAGGCAGAGAGACTCTGTGATGCTTTAGGGCCCTGCAGGGTCCCAGGATGACTCGGGTGTTGAATGCTTCCCACAGAGCATGTTTGTTTATTTTCTTAGCCCTAAATTATGAACTCTGGGGACTGAAATTATGGCCATCGTTCTTTCTTAACTATTTTCATTCTTGTAGGTGATCCATCTCTCTCCCATCTGCGTTTTGGACACTTTCTCATAATGGAGTTCCCTGATTTGGGGAAGCATTGTTCAGAAAAAACTTGCAAACGGCTAGGTAAGCACTTGTAAGAGAATGTTGATAGAAAATGTGTCTTGTTGGCTGTTTGGTCAGGGAGAATTGGCCATTTTATTAATTAGCTGTTCTCTGGGTCTTGGCTCTGCTGGCTTTTGAGTGTTGGGAGGCTGGCCTGCGGTGCAGGTTCTGTTCAGCCTTGTCATTCAGCATCTGCTGAAGGCCAGGTACTAGGACCAAGGCCAAGTGCATACAAGTGTGCTGCTTAAATATTTGTGATACTACATGGGATGGATCTCTTTTGAAAAGATAGATTTATAGGGGCGCTTGGGTGGCTCAGTTGGTCAAGAGTTTGACTCTTGGGTTTTGCCTCAGGGTCCTGAGATGGAGCCCTGCTCAACAGGGAGTCTGCTTAAGTTTCTCTCTGTGCCCCCCTGCACCCCCCAGCCTCTCTCTAAAAGAAATAAAATCTTATTAAAAAAAATAGCTTTATAGATTCTTCAGTATTGCTGGCATTGTGAAATTCACAATCCCCAATTTTTTTTCTCACATGTGGTACCTCAAGGGTATATTTGATAGGTATAGAGAATTCAGTGTAGGTAAATACCTGTTTAATGTGGTCTATAATTCTTTTGTCATAATCTGTAAAATGCTATTGTTTTTTGTTTTAGATTTTCTTCCCTTAAAATGTGATGCATGTAAACAAGATTTCTGTAAAGACCATTTTACTTGTGCTGCACATAAATGTCCCTTTGCATTCGAGAAGGTAATTTGTCATACTTTATTCCAAAGAGTCTGTTTTCCACTGTCTAAAGCTGTGCTGTTCAAATAGTAGGCATTAGCCACATATAGCTAGTAATTTCATTAAAATGAAATAAGACTTAAAATCCAGTTTCTCAGTCACACGAGCCACGTTCCAGGTGTTCAGCCACATGTGGCCAGTAACTACAGTATTGGACCGTGCACATGTGGCACGTTTCTGCCATCGCAGGGAGTTCTGGATGGCACAGCTCTAAAGCAACAGCTTTCATTTTTAGGGGCTTTCGAAGTCAAATTGTTGTAACCAAACCTTCAAAGCGTACTTTGCATGTTAAAATATTCTGTTCCTTTGATTCATTATGCTGAGGAAAAACATAGCAGTGTCTTTGTGAAGTGCAAGAAATAGTTTAATACTTGACAAGGTATCTAATCTGGGAGGTATTAAAAATGCTTATCTGGGTAACTTTGCAGCCTTGAGATCCTATTTAGTGGTAAATAGTACCTGGTAGAAATGGGAAGATGAAGAGGACTCTAAGAAAACCAACGTGTGTGAGTCCGAAAGTGTGATACCTCTGTTACTGGCTCTGCAGGTGGCCCCCAGCCTGTATTCACTTTGTTTCTGGTGGTTCAGAGGTCATTTTAGTAACTTCTTTGTACTGCTGCTTCCCTAGGATGGCAGTTAGAAACATGAATGACTTAGCATTATTACATGGTTTCATTAGTGTTGGCCAGAGTCTGACCCTCCAGCATTTTCTAGGTCGTCATGGGGGGCGGGGGAGGGTGACTCATATTTACCAGGCCTGGATGACTAGGCCACACTACCCATTTTATTTGTTGGCTTGACCTCCCCAAGTGTCTAGATCGGGAGAGATCATTAGTAATGCTTTATTGTTCAATTTGGCAGACTTGTCAACGGAGGGAGTGCTTCTGGGTGACCCCTCAGCTCAGCCCCTACAGACAGTAGGCCCCATAATTCTGTGATTACCTTTTGGATGTCAGCTGTCACCTCTGTTTTCTTGCTGAGCTGAGTTTCCTTAGCTCCTGCCTTGGCTCTGAGGTTTTGTAACTGCTGGGCATGCAGCTGCTGGGTGCTTTGTTCTTCCCTCCGGAGCCCCCGCAGTCTTGGGCTTGGATGCTCATTTAGGTACCTGAGAGCTCAGCTGAGCTGTGTGCTGACTTGTCAGGTGAATGAGTCTCCCTGCGTGTGAGAGCCACAAAAGAATCAGATAGGCTGTTGGCAGTTGAAGGGAGCCGGAGGGTCTATATGGCCAGCGTTTTCTTCTTTCTCTCCATTCTGAGGGGTTCAGGCTGCTTCACCACTCGCCGAGAAGGTGCTGGACAGGCAGCCCTGCTGCCCTGAGACCAGATCAATTTCACCAGCTTCCTCGGCTGCCTTTACTGATCGGCTCAGGGTCATTGCCACAGTTGGTTGGTTAATAGTCTGTCACGTTTACATTCCACTGGATTCCACCTTCGGCAGCTCTATCCTGAGTCAGTAGGGTTGCCCTACAGTTAATCCTTTGTGTTAACAGTGTCCCCTTCTAATGAGTGGTCAGAAGATCAGTGTACGTATCCTGTGTGATTTTCAGTGCACTGTACCGTCCGTCATACCTTTTTCATTTGTGAGTTTTGATTGTCTGAATCTGAACTATCCTCTTTTATCATTATTTTTAGAATGTTCAGGTCCCAGTGTGCCCACTTTGTAACAACCCAGTCCCAGTCAGAAAGGGGGAGATACCAGATATGGTGGTTGGTGAGCACATTGATCGAGACTGTAACTATCATCGGAAGACCGAGAAGGTAAGGAAAAATTATATCCACTGTGTGCCTGTTGGTTTTTCCCTAGGGGGCAAAGGTCGATTGTGTAAATATGATCTGTAGTCCTAATCATTTGTGTACAAAATAAAACCTTAGTGACGTGTCCGTGTTTTCCCATGTTGCGATGGCTTCGGTTCTTACAGTTACATGAACATACTCTGAATATTGGAGCCTGCATTGGGATTTGCCTTATAGAATTCTTACCTTTTTCTCTCAAGATGGAGAGTTAATGTGCTTTCTAGAACCATTCTATCAATGTGCAATTTTCCTAAGCTGCTCCTAGGAAAATGTGAAAGGATACATAGAATTTAAACATTCGGTGTTCTTGCTTTCGTAGTGTGAGTATCTTTGTGAAAGCTCTACGTGTGTTCATTTGGAGTAAATCATGTTAGGAAAAGCGGGAGGCCCCTGTTCTCCACAGCAGGTGCTTTCAATTCTTAGCCAGTCTTGTCTTTTTGAGGTACTTCCTTTTTCTCCAGGCGCGTGTGTTGTCGTCTCTTGAGTTCGCTTGTTCACCTATAATTTTGGGCATTACCTGTTTACCACAGTGCGGGCTGAGCATGGAGTTCCCCTCCCCCTGTTCTTACACAGCCACGTCTCTTGCCATCCCCGCCCTCCCAGCAGACGTGGCATGTGCTGCTGGGCCAGTGTTGCAGGTCTCCACAGCTGAGAGATTCCCTCTGCATTTCTCTTATGCTAGATCCTAGTTTCCTCCATCTATCTCCTTTACCAGGGGTCCCTAATCTCCTGTGTCTTGTGTTTTTCTTTCTTAGTTTTCCCCTTATTTGGGGGGAGGCATATGTCCCACTTGCTCCCTGGGAAGGACCATGGAAGATAAGTGGAAGGTCGTGTATCTTGCTGGGTCTTCGCTCTGTGTTTTTCCTTGCTTAGCAGACTGGCTTTGAAATCTTTGTGTGAATATTTGCAGGTGCTGGTTCGTTTTCGTGTTTCTGCTGTTGCTTTAGAGAATTTCCCAGCTGTTCTGCATTGGTCCATGGTGGGACCAGTTTTCTGTCTGGCAGCTTGGAGGCTCTCTCCTCACCCCACCCCTCCCTTCCTCAGCCCTGTCCCAGAGTTTGGAAGCCTCACATTGACTGTTCCTGGTGTGGCTCCATCTTCATCTGTCGTGCTAGGGAGGCAGTGGACCCTTCCAAACTGGAAACTCCAGTGTTTCCATCTGAAATGCCATCTTGGATTCTTCGATTTCCTCTAGACTCCAGTCCCTTGGGTGCTGGACCTCCTGGATAGGTTTCCTTTTTTTCCCCTCACTAAGTTTTCTTTCCTTGTGAACTCTGCGTCCAGGGTGTTTTTTCTGCGTCACGCTGAACGTCCTCCTCGCATGTTAGTCTGCAGCCCGGTGGGGGCAGCGTGGACTCTGTGGGTTATCTGTCCACTCTGCTTTCTCTGCTCTGTGATTTCAGGTCTTTCTCTTGGGCTAATCAGATTCCCCAGAGGTGTTCTGGTCCTTGCCTGGAGAGCACGCTCTGGCTTCCAGAATTGTGGAGCCAGATGGAGAGAGCTCTCCCATGTCTTCCACAGGGAGCGTGAAGTCCTTACTGCCTTCTGAGTGCCCCTCCGTGTTCCTCATGCTCGTCCTGCCAGTTGCCAGTCTCTCTCTCTCTCTCTCTCTCTCTCTCTCAGACCCTCTGCCGAGCGTGCGTCTTCTGCTGGGCTCACGTGCAGCTCTGCAGGTCTTTTTCTCAGACTCGCAGCCACTCCTGTTGTGGTCCCACGGCACCCTGAGCTGCTGCTACGGCCGATTTCTGAGCCTTTGGGGGTTTTGTTTCATGAATAGGGGTGCTTCTTGACCTTCCCCACCAGCTTACAATTTGGCTTTCTTGTACCTGCCAGGTTCATTATTACTTGTTTTGTGCTTTTTTTCCTAAAATCTTGTAGCTGTTTGTTTGGGGTTTTTTTCCCCTTATTCTTGGCCCTTGTGGGCTTTTCAGAGAATCTACTTCCTGTCATTTTCATTGTATTTCAGGAGAGGTCAGAGCCACTACATGTGTTCAGTTCTCCTTCCTTAACCAGAAGTCCAGGGAGATTCAAACTGAACCTGCTCTCGGTGGATGGCACGTAACGTGCGCCCTCTGCCCTTGGACTGCAGAGTCTCAGAGCCGCTCAGGCCTTCCTGGGGTTTGGTGTCGGCCAGCTCTGCGGCTTGCCCTTCCTGAAGGCCCTACCAGGTTACTCAGGTTGTTTTTCTGAGATGTCTCACTCCCTCTTTCCTCTCCTGTTGCTCTCCAAAATAAACACGGGGACTTTGAAGGAGCTTGTCTCCCGGTTTCTAGTCCTGGATCCTGGTTTATAGTTACGAACTACTGGGTCATGTTCCAGTAAATACACGACAGTTGCAGTAAATAAGCCTAAGTCTTGTTAACCCCTGCTTGCTGCTCTCAGTCTCCAACATGCGAGAATGAGCTCTGTATGCCGTAGCCTAGCACTCCAGACCCTTTATTAAGCAGCCAGCCCCAGTCCCCCTCCATAACCCCGTTCCCTTCACCCCACTCTTGCTGTGCACCATCAGGCTTTGGCCTCCAATCCTTCTGGGAGTTATTTTAAAACCTCCCTGCCTATATAAGACCACAGCTGCACTTCCTCCTGAATTGACAAGGTCTTCCTTGTTCTTGGCTCACCCCAGATTTGTGACCCAAGCCTGTCCCCTGTTCCCACCCCCGGACCCCAGGGCAGGCGCCCTGCACGCCTGCGCCGTGTGCACATGCTCCTTTTGCTCGAGGCACCTATGCCTGCCCGTCTTTAGCAGAGGGCTGCCCTCAGGCTTCTAGGCGGGTACCTTTTGGCCAACATCCTTACTTCACAGAGTCTGCAGTGCCTGGGAATTTATATCCCTCCATCACCCCGCCCCACCCCCACCGCCCCCTGCATTATAAACCCCCAACCTCAATAACATAATGGGTATAGGAACTGTAGATACTTCAGCTTCCTGGAATGTCTCCAGAGCCCCTGGAGCCAGCTACCTTCTGCGGGACTGGGCACGATGCCACAGGCTTGGCCTTCTCTCCATGTCCCCGGTCCCCACTCCCCTGGGTTCTGTGGGGGCTTTTTTTTGGCTGAGAGCATCTCCAATCATCTCACATGAATTCCCAACTTAATATGCTGCTTTTGTGTTTATTTTTTAAAACTTTTCTGTCTCCTCAGTACTCACCTGTTTTCCTGGCAGATGTTTGAATGAAATCTTGACATCTTCCTTCCTTGTAGCTAAGAATCATTTCTAGTTTAAATGTTGGTAGTCTTACTAAGGGCTTGTTAAATAATTGCTTATTGAAGCAACTCTTGCTTTCTCAGATTTTTACGTACCGGTGCTCAAAAGAGGGGTGCAAGAAGAAAGAGATGCTGCGGGTGGCCTGTGACCAGTGCCGTGGCAGTTTCTGTATTCGGCACAGACACCCTCTGGATCACAGCTGCAAGCACGGGGGCCGCCCCATCGGCGCAGCCGGGTGAGAAGAGCGGCTGGCTCTGACGTGCTCGCTCACGTAGGACATCGGTGGGACCGCCTGACCCCCGCGGTGGGGATAGGGCAACTTTGAGCATTGTACCGAACTAAGCTGTTGAGGTGAAATATTGGTTGTAGGAGTTTGGATGAATATAATCTAAATTAAAATTGGATTCTAAATTAAAGCTGGATTCTAGTTGTATTGTTTCCTGGGGCTGCCAAAACAGCAGAAGTTCACATCTCCCTGCTCGGGAGGCTCAAGTCTAGGACAGACGTGTGGTGGGCCTGGCTCCTCCCCGAGGCTCAGGGGCAAGCCCGCTCCAGGCCGCGCCCGAGCCGTGGGTGGTCGCCGGCAGTCTTTGGCATTTCTCGGCGGTGGGGCGTCTCTCCCCCTCAACCTCTGTGTCCATCATCTGTGTTTGCCGTGTGTGTCTGTGTCCAGATGTCCCCTTTTTATGAGGACACAGTCATACTGGATGAGGGTCCCGCCCTTCTGCACTCTGAGTGCGTCTCAGCCAGTGACGTCTGTGATGATCTTACTTCCAAACATCACATTCTGAGGTCCTGAGCGTTTAAGACTTTTAGTCTCATTTCGTGGGGACACAGTTCAACCCGTTCACGAGTGGTATAACCGAGACCACCTTTCTCAAGTCAGCGAAAACAGGTGCTTAAGCCGGCTGTTGAAGGAATGTGGAAGCGTAAGTTTACCTTTTAGTTGCTGGTGGTTTCTCGCGTGTCTGGGCTGAACCGGGCGGAGGGATTGCTGCGCACGTGGCTCTCCAGGTGAGCCGATGATGGGGTCGATGACTGTGGGTCTGACCTTTCTGTGTAGGTGCACAGCTGCCAGAGCCTCTGAATCCAAGCCGTCGGGAGCGTCGAACACGCTGTCCAGCAGCTGGTTGGCTCAGCGACTCAGGTACGGGTCGGGATGGCGTGCACGGACGCAGGTGCTCTGTACCGGGGGCGGTGGTTCTCGCCCGAGGGGCGAGCACTGAAGAGTTAGTGCAGTGCAGTTCATACCTGACCGGTTGAAATGACGTGCTCCGTTGTCTTCGTTGTAAGGAAGGGTGAGAGGAGGTCTGGATGTGCGCTCCCTCGAGCCCCAAATCACCAGCGCAGTTCATTCCAGCGCAGAGCGTATCTAGTGGTAGCATTCTTGGAGCTGGGTTTCTGAAATACTTATTTGGCCTGGAGCTTTTATATGATCAGTTGCTCCTGGTTAGTCAAGACAGACCTAAAAAATAAGCTCTTCTTTTGTAATCTTTCAGGTGGAGAGTAAAGCGGTGACGTGACTGTCAGCTACACGGGCACGTTCGCTTGTTCTGCGTGTTATTTCGGCTTGGTAGGCAGCGTTTGTGCTCTAGTGCCTTTGTACTTCTCATGGCAAACGGGACCATCAAAACTTTTCCAGTAAAAGGTACAGATTTTGGCAAAATAAACAGAAGGACGGATATTAATATTCCAAGTTAGGCTAAGCTGTTCTGTCAACCTCTTCTTCCTCCCTCCTGCCCCCCAATTAAAGTGACATAAAGATTGAAGGATCTGAGTGTGTCAGATGAGAGGGCAGCTCCGCCCTGGCCTGAGTCCCTCAAGAACCCCGTGTTCTGGAAGCCTCTGTCACTTACACAACCACACAGCTGATTGCACTCCGTCTTCATCTTGTGGCTTCCGTGGTGACAGGTACCAGAGCCCAGGAAAGTGTGGGAGGCTGTGGGCCTACCTTGTTAGGGGCCTTGTTCAGAGGCGGCCCCTGCACACAGCCCCTGTTCCACTGAGAGGACAGCCCTGTGGCCATACAGACTCAAGTGCTGGGCTTACACCGACAGCCTTGGTCCATGAGAGAGCCCCAAGTCCTGCGACCCTGGGCATTGGGAAACAGTGAAGCAAAATGTCATTTGAGTTGGGTCCTGATGTTAATCCACTGGTCATCTGCCTGTATATCCAGACCTCCCCTTGCTCCTGGATTAATAAAATCCAGGCGATTACTCTTGGTTTCAGAGCCTCAAAGCACAATGCGGGGAGGGGCTTCTACTCAGTTTCCATTCCACAAATAGGTGATCAAAACTATTTCTGTGGCTGTCTTAGTTGGGGGTGTTTGTTCTGGACCAGTGGTTCTCACACTCCCGTGTGCTCATGATTGTGTTGAGGGCTCCTCTGAAGGGCACTGGGCCCCACTTCCGGAGTTTTCTGGTTCTGTGGGTGTTGGGGGCCTTGAGAATTTGCACTTCGGCAAGTTCCCAGCTGATGCTGCTGATCTGGGGACCCCACTTGGACAAATCACCCCCTGCACCCCTGCTGTCCAGGACGCAGTCACTAGCCACAGAGGTTATGAAGCACAGGAAGTGCAGTTGGCCCAACTGGGATCGGATTTTTTGTTTTATTTAACTTAAAGGCAATTAACTTGATGCACTTTTTAGAAAACTTCAGTGTGTTAGGAACTTTGGTATGAGAGTCTGTTTTTTCAACTGTAAATTTAAAATACAGGTCAGCCCTTTCTCATGAAAATTTAATATCCAAATTGAGAGTCTAAAACACTGAGCTTTGAAGACAATACCGAAAAAGTAAAGTATGTCATTGTTAAAATTATTATTCACTTGTTGAAATGCTACTACTGTGGATATGATAGATTAAATAAAGCAGTAAAGTTGATCTGACCTGTGTTCTTGTGTTAACTGTGGCTACTAGAAACTTCAGAAACAGGTAGGTGGCTGGCATTATATTTCTTTTCTTTTTTAAAACAGTTTCGGGGGGTTTTTTGTTTTGTTAGAGAGCGCGTGTGCGTTCTCTACCAAGGGAGAAGGAGACGCAGACTCCCCGCTCAGCAGGGAGCGACCTGACCTGAGCCGAAGGCAGATGCTTAACTGACTGAACCGCCCGGGCGCCTGGCTGGCCTTCTGTTTCTGTTGGACGGTGCTGTTCTTGGTCATCCTAACTGAAGGACAAAACCCCACATTTTATCGGGAAGAACGGTCAGCTTATGAGCGCTCGTGCTTCTGTCTTTGGATTTGATGGGAAAATTTAGGTACCGTACAGTGGTCCCCTCTTAGTGCAGGGGTGCATTCCAAGACCCCCGTGAGTGCCTGAGGCCGTGAATTGCACCGGACTGTCCACATATACAATCTTCCCTGTACAGACCGTGGTAGAACTTAATTTTGTGAATTAGGCACAGTGAGATGAGCTACAGCTCGTGAAAGAGACCAGTTGCAATTATCCAGGCATACTGCTTGCTACTCCTCGCTTTCTTGCCCTTCACAGATCCTGCCTTTTTTACCAGTTGAAGGTTCGTGGCAACTCTGGGGTGAGCACGTCTGTGAGTGCCGTTTTTCCAACAGCCTTTCTGTCTCTGTGTCCTATTTTGGTAATTCTTGCAATATCTTAGACTTTCTGATGATTTGTCATGGTGATCTGTGGTCAGGGATTATGACTCAGCTCGAGGAAAGCATTTTTTATCAAAGTGTTTTAATTACGGTCTGTGCATTGGTTTTTAGACCTAATGTTGCACACTTTAATAGACTACAGGGTAGCATAGACCGCTTTTATGTGCACTAGAAACCACAAAGATCACTTACTCCCTTTATGGAGATGTCTGCTTTCTTGCGGTGGTCCGGAACCGACCCCAGACCTCCGAGGTGTGCCCGTAGCAATGTCCTATAATACGAGTTACCTGAGTGGTGTGTCTCCCTCGGAGTTCCTTACTGTCCTGCTCTCCCCACTTCTTAACAGTGGTGTGAGACTATTGAATGCCTTCCCAGTGAGGTGAAGGCCTGTGATGGAGCGTTAGTCCACTGCTGACCTGAGGCTGTGTCAGGAGAGGGGCGGCAGCTGCTAGACCGCGGGGACCGAGGGCACTGAAACACGGACAAGAGGGGATGGCTGTACTCAGAGCTCTCTGTACCTTCCCTCCAGCACTGTGTTGGGCGCTCAGGGGCCCCAAGGGATGCGAAAGCTTGGGAAGGTGCAGGTGCCCAGCTCCTTGTCCTGCCCCACAGCACTGACTCATTGCTCAGTGTCCCATCTGGTGGCACTGGCATACCTCCTGCCCACCATGCGCATCCTCCCACAGCGGCGTGCTTTGGCCGGCTACTGGCCGGGTCGCGGTCCTTGTGCCAGGCTGTGGGCCGTCTGTTAGAGGTTTGCTGCTGTTACTGTCCCTGTGCTGAAGAGGATGTATGTTTCTGTTTTGATAGAAGGTGCCAAGTTGGGGCTCCTGGGTGGCTCAGCTTAGGGTGGCTCAGCATCGGTTAAGCACCTGCCTGTGGCTCAGGTCACGATCCCAGGGTCCCGGGGTTGAGCCCTGTGTCAGGCTCCCTTCTCCCTCTGCCACTCCCCACTTGTTCTCTCTCTCTCAAATAAATAAAATCTTTAAAAAAAAAAAAAAGGTGCCAAGTTGCCGTCCAAAAAGTCATAGCAACATCATCAGTTTTGGCAAGCCCTCAGCAACTGCCGATTTAATTTTTTCCTAATCTGATGAAGACGTGGTGTCACCATATTCTAGTATGTCTTTAGTTAGCAAAGTTGAGCATCTTCTTCTGAGAACCATCCATTTGAAGAATTTAAGCTAAGGGAGTCTGCTTGTGCAGGTGCCGCTGAGCTGCTCTTGACGTGCCAAAAGTCTGTGGCCAAGGGACGGAGAAGCCACCAGTGTACACGTTTTCATGGGAAGTGCTGATATTAACGTTAGCACATTACATTTTTTAAAAGATTTTATTTATTTGTCCGAGTGAGGACAAGCAGGGGGAGCAGTAGAGGGAGAGAGAGAAGCAGACTCCCTGCTGAGCAGGGAGCCCAACATGGGGCTCGATCCCAGGACCCTGGGATCGTGACCTGAGCCGAAGCCAGACGCTTCGCCCACTGAGCCCCCCAGGTGTCCCAGCACAGTGCATTTTTTTAGTGTTGAAAGTTTGCATGCATTTTTGAGGAAAATGTAACAGTTTTGTGCTCTGCGTTCTTCTGTCCGGGGTAGGAAGGGGTTCACTTTCCTTATCTGTTGGGGTGTTCTGTGGAAATGTTTGAGAAGCACCAGGCGGTGGAAGGAGCTGCAGAGTTGCAGGACGGGATCGCGTTTGCTCAGCCATTTGCTGAGCCTTCTGGAGCCAACTGAGTAACCTGTTGGCTGTAGTTGACCTGCAGACAGCAGCCACAGGTGTGACTGGCGTGCGTGGCGTTCGAGTAACAGGTGCCGTGGGCATCCTGTGTGTGTTCCCTGCTCTTGAGCTTCCCCTCCGGGGCAGAGGGTCCCTGGAAGCTCAGGTTGGATGTCTCAGATGGAAACCCGAAGCTTCGCCGAGAGGGGCGTGGGCACTCCAGCGTTCACGCTCTGTCCTGGGGCCTCTGCACAGCCCGAGAACCCACCACCCGCTCCTCCCCTGGACAAGTGATGTAAAAGCCAACCTTTTGAGGGTGTCACCCCTACCTTTTCCAATCTGTGGCCGATGTGGGGAGTGACGGCCGAGGGATATGCTGGACGTTTTCTCTCGCTGCCTGGGACGGACGCAACATGGGTGCCCCAAGTCTCCTGTCTTGGCACCTGGGCCCACAGTCAGCAGGTGACAGGTACCACCTGAGTCGTAGCACCTCTCGCTGCCCGAGTTGCCCTCTGCTTTTCCTGAGTTGGCCTTGGGCTGGCACCAGCCAGCTGTTCCTGGGCAAGGCCCAGAGGCAGGCTGCCCATCGTTCCTGGTGTCCGGCGTCTAGTCTGCAGCCTGGAAGGACTGGCCGCTGCCTGCCCAGTGGCGTGTGAGCTGCAGCATCAGACGTTCACAAGGCGTCACCAGAGGCCTTCCGTCTGGACGGCGAGGAGGGCTGCTGGGAAGGTTGCTTTGACGAAGTCAGATGCAGTGTCACAGGGAGAGTGGACCCAATAGCCGTCAGCCCACGTCAGTGTTTAGGTCATCCATGATAGGAGGGATTGGGGATATTTTAAGTGTATCTTTTAATCAACCTTCCATATTCATTTGTTTGCAAGAAGCCTAAGACCAAACTTGAAAAATAGGCTGTGAAATAGGTTAGTGGCTGAAATGGCCATGGTTCTCCAAGCTTTCGGCTGAGAGGGTCGCTGGCCTTCATCCAGCATTGCAGAGGTCTTGAGGCGGCGGTGGTGGGTTCTGGGGAGCGTGCTGAGGGGAACGGGTCCAAACTATCTGGTCGTCTGGGAACATTCCCCAGGTAGGTGTTGATTTGCTTTGCTGTATTTTCCTGAAATGATGTAAAGACTCGTAATGACGGTAGCGAGTGTAGAAAGTGCAGGGGGGAGGAGAGTGTCTGGCTGTGGCAAGACGTGGTTTGCTTTTGGTTTGTAAATTCTTTGTCCGAGTGTGTCCTTCGTTCCCTGCCTCTCATTAGGACGTTAGGGGGAGCCCTACCCAAACCCACAGTTGGAGAGTTCATACACCCGCCTGTTGTAGGTGATGAGATCTCCTTAGAATGCATCACCAGCTAAGATTTTCTTGGAATAAATACTACAAAAGCAACCATTTAAAATGGTCTTTAGTAAAAAAGAAAAAAGAAAACATGCCAAGAGGCAGAGCAGTTGGTTAATTTTACATTCTGTAGATTATCATTCTGAACTGAAGTAAAGCTACTTGTGTAGATAGCTTCACTTTGGCTCAATCTTAAGAAGGAAGTAAGTGCGTTAAGAGTATCTATGGGCCAGTGTCTCCCTTCCTGCCTTCCCGTGAACACTCCCGGGAGCACAGAGCACTGAGAAGGGCCACTGTTTCCACAGCGCTCAGAAAGTCACGGGTGCCGGAGAACAGTACAGTGAACAGCTGTTGGTGCACGGGTGGCCCAGATGTGAAATCATGGCCACCATTCACCTCCCACGCAGGCGGGTCCCCCAGCGCTGCCCCGCGCCGTCAACCGCAGAGCACTGGCCGCAGGCTGACTCTCTGGTCTCTTGGGGCCACGTGCCCTCCCACCCATCTCCCCGCTGTCACACATGATGCTTGCAGGGTTTAGCGAAAGCAGGGGTTCTCAAACTTGTTCAGAGCCTGGAACCCCGCCGTGGTGGTGTGTATGTGCCGGGAGCCCGCTCAGCTGGAGGCCCCCGTAACCTCAGTAGCGGGCAGGATCAGGTGCACCACGTCCTGGAATCCAGCCCAGCATCCAACGGTAAGATGGAGTCTGTAGGAAGAACGACGGTGGAGAAAACAGTATCGCTGTAATTTTCGCTGAATTAGGAAAATCCTTGTGATTTAGGAAAGCAGTTTTACTGAATGGAGACCAGAGACCCGTAGGGGGCGCTCAGGAGTGTTTGGCGGGAGTTGGGCCTGAGGTGCGGGTTCGAACTCCCGCGGCAACGTCCAGGGCCAGGGCAGAATCTTCGTGTTTCCTGACGGTTACTTATTTGAAGTACAAGCCTGGGGCAGGATCATGTGTGACTTGACTTTTTTTACTTGGTTAAACTGGTTTTTTAAGAGCAGTTTCAGGTGTCACAGCAAAATTGAGCAGAAAGCACGTCCCATACCCGCACCGCCCCCACAGCCTCCCCCAGCATCCGCGTCCCGCACTGCTTTGATTTGTCGTAGTCCTCTGAGGAGTAGCGAAGGTGGTCTGAACATGCATTTGCTTCTAAAAGTACAAACTCCGTTATGGTGACGAGTACCAGAGCCGTTATGTGTAAAGCCGCCTCTTCTGTAGCCCAAAGGATGATTTTGCAACAACAGAAATAAAACACACACAGACTTGCTGTGCTCTCCTGTCTTGAAGTTGTCACTTGTGTGGCTGCGTTATATGGGTTAGTTATGAGACAGGCATCAGGCTCCCGCCTGGCCAGTGTGGAGAGTAGCTATGAGGCCATGGGCTGCTGAGGAATCCTTGAGGGAATTTTAAACTTACAGATGCGGGGGACACCTGGGTGGCTCAGCCAGTTAAGTGCTGGCTCTCGGTTTCAGCTCAGGTCATGATCTCAGGGTTCTGAGATCAAGCCCCGCATTGGGCTCTACACTCAGCACAGAGTCTGCTTTTCTCTCCCTCTGCCCCTCGCCCTGCTCACGGACACCCTCTCTTTCTCTCTAAAATAAATGAATAGATCTTTTTAAAAAGTGAAATAATAAACATCAGGGGCGCCTAGCTGGCTCTGTCGATGGAGCGGGTGACTCTTGATCTCAGGGTCGTTAGTTCAAGCCCCATGTTGGACATAGAGAATGCGTTTAAAAAATTACAAACGTGTTATCCTCAAAATGAATAATACAGTAATCTGATCCACACTCTAAAGGGGTATTTCTGGCCATTATGAGGTGGAGAATGCATTCGGAGGACAGAGTGGGTAACTTGGGTGTGAGATTGTGGAGCCCTGAAATGGTTGGGGGAGGGAGACACGGAAAGCCTGTCACTGTTAACAAGATGTGCAGGGTGACAGGCAGAGAGGAGTGGGGACAGCACCTTGCTTCTCTTGGTGGTACTTAGGATGGGGAGGCGTATGGCACGGTGAGCAAGGGAACAGGTTTGAAAGGAAGAATCTAGAGTTGGGCTGTGAGTGTGTTCTGGTTGAGATATTTACTGGACTGCTGTGTAGAGAAGCCATGTAGCCAGGTGGGTAAGCAAGTCCAGGGGGTGAGGTCAAGACCAGAAACGGGATTTAGAGTCATTGGCATATGGTTGGATGGAAAGCCATGGCAACAGATGAAATCACAGGGTGGGAGAGAGGGAGAGGGAATGAAGACCTGGCACTGGGCCCAGACTGAGTTCTTGGGAGTAGAGACATGGAGGAAAGGGGAACACAAGTGCGGTATCTCAGATCTCTGTAACATGGTGCTCAGTAAAGTAGGACGTGAGACGTAATTTCCATAAGATCATAAAATGTTTGTAGTCCTCTAATAACGCAAGGATTTAAGGTAACAAGATACAAAATTAACACACAGGAGTCCATAGCCTTCATTGCCATAAACGACAATCTGAAGATATAACGGAAGAGAAAAATCCCATTTACAATGGCAATAAAGATAAAATACTTAGGAATAAACCCAAGGAGATCTATGCAAGATCTAGAGCGGACAAAACTTTAAAACACAAAAGACATAAAAGTAGACACAAACCAGCAAGATGGGCCTTGTTCTTGGAAGACAATATCATAAAGATGTCCATTTGCCTAAATTAATTTAATTTTATTTTTTTAAGATTATATCCACCAATTTATTACTTTATTCTCTCTTATTTTTAGTTCTTTACATATAAAAAGTTAAAATAGCAGAACAATACACAATCTGGACAACGATGAATCATATAAACAGACTTGGTATGTAGCCACTTTAACATAAAGACCAACTCCGCTCCAAAAAGCAGAAAGTTTCCCACTCCCTAAAAAAACATATCAGTTGCTATTGTTTTAATGGTCAGAACCATTTCTAACTTCATCATCCTCTCTCTCAATCTTTCTTTCTTTTCTTCCTTTCTTCCTCTCCTCTCTTTCTTTCTTTCTTTCTTTCTTTCTTTCTTTCTTTCTTTCTTTCTTTCTTTCTTTCTTTGATAGTAGTTTTGACAAGTGCCTTTGTAAGAGGAATTAATCCACTTGGAAACTTGGCAGTTTCCAAGTGTTCTATTTTCCTTGTAAGTGTCCTTGCAAAGTGTGTGACTGTAGAGCTCAGGGCTTAGAATGGTCGTGTCTTTTCTGATTTTTCTGTTGTCTGCCATTAGTTTTGGCTTGCCTAAATTAATTTTAAATCTAAGAGGATCCCAATAAAAATACCAACAAGCTGCTTTTCTGGAGCTCCACGAGTTGACATTTGAGTTTGTATGGAAAACTACATGTGGAGGAAGAGCGAAGGAGACACGGGATGAAAGCCCTGCTTGGTCTCATGGTGCACCGTAAAGCCCCGTGCATAAAACCGTGCACTGCAGGCACAGCAATGGATGGGCCCGTACAACGGACTCAGAAACCTGAAACAAATCCAAGTGCGTGTGGAAACTCGGATGTGATAGGAGGTGTGTCTCAAATCACTGGAGCCAAGACCGGTTTTTTGAACAGCAGTGTTGGTTCAACCGGGTAGCTGTTTAGACAAAGGTAACATTGGGTCTGTACCTTACATCACACGCAGGCAAGGACTCCCATCAGAGATGTGAATGTAAGAAATGAAACCAAACAGGTGATGGGAAGAAAACTTGGGTGAATTTCTCCAAAACTGGGAACGGGAAAGGCTTCCTCACAATGGTGCAAAAGTCAGATGGATGAAGGAAAGAGTTCATAGTGGCAAAGCGCGGTTGCATGGTGGAGAACAGCATACACGAGACCAAAGGACAGGTGACAAACGAGGACAAGGTATTTGCAACATAGGTCACAGATAAAGGTTGATATCTCTAATACACAAAGAATGTACACACAGAGGGGAAAAAAGCTGAGAAACCAGATAGGAAGATGGGTGAAGAATGAAGTGACGTAAGAGTATATAAGGATGGGGCCGCCTGGGTGGCGCAGTTGTTAAGCGTCTGCCTTCGGCTCAGGGCGTGATCCCGGCGTTATGGGATCGAGACCCACATCGGGCTCCTCCGCTGGGAGCCTGCTTCTTCCTCTCCCACTCCCTCTGCCTGTGTTCCCTCTCTCGCTGGCTGTCTCTCTGTCAAGTAAATAAATAAAATCTTAAAAAAAAAGTGTATATAAAGATGATCCTGGGGAGTAGAAAGTGATGTTCCACCTCACTGAGTTAGGAGAGATGGAAAGTAAGACCACACCGAGGTTCTGTTTCTCAGATGAGATGAGCAGAAATCCAAACTTGAGTGGCATATTCCATTGACAAGGCTGTAAGCAAGAGAGAAGTCCACACATGGCTGGTGGGGATGCCAAATGTCCACCATTATGGAGGAAAATCTGGCTGTACCCAGCAAAACTATATTTGGCAAACCCACCCCTAGGCGTCTACCCTGAAGGTATACCACCACCAATAGTAAAATATACGTGTGCACGATTGTTCATCGCAGCACAATATACAATTGGCAGAGCTGGATACTGAATGCCTGTGTATGGATACTGATTAGATGAGCCAGGGTAAGTCCACCCACGGGGCCCCACGAAGCTGTAGGAAAGGATGAGAGGATGACTCTAAACTGATGGAAGATTTCCAGGATGGACTGTTGGCTTGGAGGAGCATGGTGCAGAAGAACGTGTGCAGTGCTGCCTTCTGTAGAGGGGAAAGCAGAAAGAAGCAAGCACACATCTGCCTGTGGCTGGTAGAAGCAGCTCAGAAGGGATAAACCAGAAACTAATGAAGTTGGCTACCTATGTGGGGTTGGGTGGGTGGGAGTGAGGCAGGAGCGTTGGGAGCGATAGAATACTTTCTTGTTCAGTCTTAAGTTTTGGACTCCTGTTACTGTTTCACATATTCAACAAAGTTCAGCCAAGATGGCTGGGTGGGGAGCCCCGCGACTGGAGACACACAGATCCCAGCACACACAGCTATTTTTGACATGAATAACATAACCACATTTATGGGGGAACAAACATTTTTTTTCTCATGATAAGAACCCCACGAAATTCACCATTCTAACGATCTTAAAGTGAATAATTCAGGACCACTCAGTACATTTGCAATGTTGGGCAATCATCAGCATTATCTAGTTCCAGAGCATTCTCAGTGTCCCCAAAGGAAACCTCATACACATTAATACTCCCCATTCTCTCCACAAGAGCAGCGCCTGGCGACTACTGATCTACTTTCTGTCTCTGGATTTGCTTGTTGTAGACATTTCATGTAAATAGAATCACACAATATGTGGTTTCAGAGAGCCTGTGACTTCCCTCTTGTGCGCCCTCCTGCTCACTCGCTCCAGGGAAGACAGCTGCCATGTGACAGGGAACTCAGGGAGGCCTTTTGCCGATGGCCAGTGAGGACTGAGGCCCTCAGCCCAGTGACCTTTGAGGAGTGAATCCTTCCAATAGCCACACGTGAGCTTGGAAATGGACTGTCCCCCGGACAAGCCTTCTGATGAAACCACAGCCCTGGCAGACACCTTGACTTAAGCTGTGTGAGGGACCGTGAGTCAGAGGCACAGGGCTAAGCTGCACCGGTCTCCTGACCGCTCAGAGACTGTGACATGAAGCTGCTAAATTTATTGTTTTAAACTGCTAAATTTTGTGTTCATTTGGTATGTAGAAATAGAAAACAAATATGATTTTCTGCCTTTTGGATTTGGGGGGCAGCATAGACCCTATTTAATATGACCACCATCCATTTATTAGGAAACTCGGAAGTCTGTTGGTGTTGAGTGAGGCCCAATCCAATTTGTGGCATAAGCTCTCCTGCACTGGGGCCCTATAACTTGGAAGGTCCAAAAGACCTAGAGAGGTACATACATGGTAGATGAGACTGTGTTTGGTCCCTGGCACCATCCCCTAGAGCTTGGCACAAAGCCGTGACCTTTGCTGCAGAGAATTACACACCATGCTAAGGGGCTCTGGATGTGCTACCCGGCCTTAGCGATGGAGCACCTGGCCATGGACAGCATACTGATGAGGGAACGGAAGGCAAGCTGAAGACAAAGCAGAAGCTGACACCCTGCACCCCCCCCCCCCACCATGGGATGCATGCAATGTTCCTCAGGCACTCCTGGCTGCCCTAAAGGACAAAGAAACAGTCCTTACAACCCACAGCCCATTGACAAGTCCTTGAAACAGGCATGGTGACATTCTTCTAGGAACTCAGCTGCCTCAATGTTAATACTTCGCTAAGGGCAAAAGGCAGTCCTGGCCTGATCCCCTCCCCTCCACCAAGATCCTGTAAGTCTACTTTAACGTATAAAAATTCCTTTGGAAACTTCCTTTATCTCTAACCGCTCCCCCCCCCCGCCAAGATACGTGTTGGCAATCATCCCCCAAGCATATGGCCCACCGATATACATCTGAAGGGTCTCATGACTAAGGTTTTATTAGACAGTTATAAATGACCCTCTCCCAACAGTAGCCAGCCCCCTCAAGGTCCTGGAGACCTTGCTTCCAAAATTCCTTAGAAACTTACGCTATCCCTAGCCCCCTCCCCACTTGAGGGTATAAAATAGGCCATTCCTCACAACCCTGGGGCAGCAGCTCTTTCTGCCCACGGGTCCCGTCCCCGTGCTTTAATAAACCACCATTTTGCACCAAAGACGCCTCAAGAATTCTTTCTTGGTCGTCGGCTCCGGACCCCACCCCACTGAACCTCATATATATTCCCCAACCTCATCAATACTAGTATGTGACTGGAGCTGTCCATCAGGAGCCGGACATTTTCAGACCCATGAAGTTACAACGTTGGGTGAGCGTGTCGGCAGTCCATTGAAGGGTGAAAATGGCACCTTCTTTTTCTTGGTTTTCTATCACATTGTGTTGTCTCCTTGTGCACATAGCTGTTTCCTATTGAGTGCTGGACATAATATACATAATATATGCTCATAATATATAATGAGCAATTATAATTTGGTCTATGGGATACTATACTTTTCTTCTAGGAAGATTTTACCCTTTCTTCTTTGAGCAGGCTAGCAGCGCCAATAAACCCTGATTGCCTGAATGCAGTCAGAAATTGAGGTGAATTTAATACGGATTTTATGAAGCCCCTGCAAGGCTGGTCTACCCTGGTCATATTGACTCTTACAGTGTAGCTGTTCAGGGTCTCAGCTCAAAGATGGGACCTTACTAGAACCCTCCTCCTTAGCAGCCCTAGCCCACCAAGCCGTCAATCCCTGTTCAGGTTCTCAGCCTTCTTGCTGCCTCTTCCAGAAGCGACTGACCCCTGAGTGGAAAATGTTGCTAAATGTCAGGTGTAGTACTCCGCGTTTCCTTTTTTTTTTTTTTAAATATTTATTTATTTATTTATTCGACAGATAGAGACAGCCAGCGAGAGAGGGAACACAAGCAGGGGGAGTGGGAGAGGAAGAAGCAGGCTCATAGCGGAGGAGCCTGATGTGGGGCTCGATCCCATAACGCCGGGATCACGCCCTGAGACGAAGGCAGGCGCCTAACCGCTGTGCCACCCAGGCGCCCCTCCGGGTTTCCTTTTGCCCCCTCAGAATATTTCACTCTGATGGCGTAAAACAGAACGATTATCTTTCAAGGTTTTTTATTTTTAAGTGATTTCTACACCCAGTGTGGGGCTCAAATTGATGACCCCAAGATCCAAAGTCGCATGTTCCCCCGACTGAGCCAGCCAGAGAGCGGATCGACCGGAGCCGCACCCGACCCGGGGGAGACTCGAGGGGAGCGACCGCACCCGCACCGAGAGCGGGGAGTGGCCCGAGCCGCACCTGCGCGAGTGCGGAGCCACCCTCGCACCTAGAAGCAGAGGAGGCGCCGCAGAACTACACCTGCTCCCGCTGCGGCCCCGCACTGCCCGCCCGGCGCAGCGCTCCCGTCCCTAGACCCCCAGATGCTCCGAGGCAGCGGGAGTCACCCCACTCGGGCCCTGCCAGCCACGTGGGGCCGCCCGGGCGACCCCTAAGCCGGCGACCGCATTCCCGGGGCTCCACCTGTGCGGCGTTCATTGTGCACTGTCTATAGTTACGGCATCTTCAGTTCATACCAATGAGTTCTGTTTAAGACGAATCTGGCGCGCCCAGACAGACCGCTGGGGGCCGTCCGCCTGGGGTCTCCCGGCCCCCGCGGCCAGAAAGGAGGCGCTGTGCCCCAGGTCCCGAGGCCCGCGCAGGGGGCGTTGCTAGGCAACGCGCGGCTCCCGGCAACCGACAGCGCCCAGAGATGACGCCACCAGCCCGCGTCCGCACCTGGGCCTGCCCCCTCGCGGCTGCCGCATGCCATTGGTCGGCGGGCAGACAGAGGCGTGCCTCGGCCAATGGGTGACGCCGCTCCGGAGGGCGGGACCATATTACCAGGGCGGTGCGCCTGCCGGAAGCCCGGGTAGGCGGCCACGCGAAGGTAGGCGAGGACTGCGGGGTCGGGGGTCGCGGGTCGCGGGGTGGCTCCCACGTGGGTGCGGGAACCGGGCGGCTAGCGGAAGGGACCGGCGGAGTCCCGCAGAGGGCACGCGGGCTCCGAGCCTCCGGCTGCTCCGGGCTGTACCCCCCCGAGCCTGGCATTCCCTTCGCCACAAACCGCCCCTTAATTAAAGCGTTCGGGGCTCCCGCGCGTCCGCCTGCCCCGGGCCCGGGCTGGCCGCCGAGCTCGCGGCGGAAACGACGCCGACCTGGGGCGCTTGCGTTCTGAGGGGACAGAATGAATAAGTAAGGTGGTGGTGGGCGCCTGCAGGAAAATGAGGCGGAGCAGGGCGCGGAGAGCGGGCCGCGGTAGTGTTGGCAGACGCCCCGGGGTGGAGTGACCCGGAGGGCAGCAGCAGCCTTTGCGGCGAGAGCACGGGCCGGCGGGCGGGGAACGGCGATGGGCGGGGGACGTCGGGCATACACTTGCGCCCGCAGGCCAAGATGAGGTCGCGCGGACGACTCCCCGGGCGAAATGGGAAGCCTTGGGAAGGTGTCCGGCAAGCCTGACTTGGGCATTCCCGAGTCATTCTGCATGCTGTGTTGGAAATGGACTGGAGGAGCAGGGGGCTCTTGAGAAGTGCAGATGGGAGGATAGTGGTACAGGGAATGAAAGGTAGTCACCGCCCTCTGGACAAGGCCAACGGGGTTAACAGTGTGTCCGATACCGGAGTGGTGGGACACCGCAGTCTTTAGCTTGAGCTAAAATCTGGATTTCACCAAGTGGCCATTCGTTGAGAGGACAAAAGCACAGGAAGTTGGGTTTGTGGAGGACGATCAGAAGTGTCGACTTTGACGCGTTGTGTTTGAGATGATGTGTGAGGGTGTAGGTGATACAGTGTACTGGTGCAGTTCAGGGAGAAGTTCGCCGTCACCAGTGGATAGTTGGTGTTTAGAGCTGCAGGACTAGGTGAGATAACTTAGAGAATGAATGTAGGCAGAGAGGAAAGTGGGCTCGAAGACTGGAGTTCTTTAGTGCCGACGGTCAGGGCAGTGAACGGGTAGGAGGAAAAGCAGATGGTTGTGGGGTCTGTTTTGGAAGCCAAGAGAAAAAAAGAATGTGGAGTGAGAAGTGAGCATCAGTTATCAGATGCTGCTCTTAGGTCAAATGTGAGTACTCGGAATCTGCCGTGGGATTTCATGTCTGCGAGTAGCAAGCCAGACTGTAGGTAAAGAGGTAAGGCTGGATTTTAATCAGTAATAACTGTTGCAGTAGGGGTAAGAGCTGTATGAACTGAACACACCTTGGATTTGTGCAGAGGGAACTGAGGGAATAGTGATGGAAGGGGGAGCGGCACTCAGTAGACTTAGGAAGTGAAAGACTGCAAAACCCAGGGTGGGCGTGTCTGTCCATGTGAAACCCATTTGGGTTTGCTAAGTGGCACTTATCAAATGTGGCCTCCTGCCCTTCCACAGGGCTGTCCCATGGGGCCCCATCTTCA
>NW_024424452.1:861977-869950 GCF_017311325.1 Ursus maritimus | reverse complement strand
GCCGCACCTGGGCCTGCCCCCTCGCGGCTGCCGCATGCCATTGGTCGGCGGGCAGACAGAGGCGTGCCTCGGCCAATGGGTGACGCCGCTCCGGAGGGCGGGACCATATTACCAGGGCGGTGCGCCTGCCGGAAGCCCGGGTAGGCGGCCACGCGAAGGTAGGCGAGGACTGCGGGGTCGGGGGTCGCGGGTCGCGGGGTGGCTCCCACGTGGGTGCGGGAACCGGGCGGCTAGCGGAAGGGACCGGCGGAGTCCCGCAGAGGGCACGCGGGCTCCGAGCCTCCGGCTGCTCCGGGCTGTACCCCCCCGAGCCTGGCATTCCCTTCGCCACAAACCGCCCCTTAATTAAAGCGTTCGGGGCTCCCGCGCGTCCGCCTGCCCCGGGCCCGGGCTGGCCGCCGAGCTCGCGGCGGAAACGACGCCGACCTGGGGCGCTTGCGTTCTGAGGGGACAGAATGAATAAGTAAGGTGGTGGTGGGCGCCTGCAGGAAAATGAGGCGGAGCAGGGCGCGGAGAGCGGGCCGCGGTAGTGTTGGCAGACGCCCCGGGGTGGAGTGACCCGGAGGGCAGCAGCAGCCTTTGCGGCGAGAGCACGGGCCGGCGGGCGGGGAACGGCGATGGGCGGGGGACGTCGGGCATACACTTGCGCCCGCAGGCCAAGATGAGGTCGCGCGGACGACTCCCCGGGCGAAATGGGAAGCCTTGGGAAGGTGTCCGGCAAGCCTGACTTGGGCATTCCCGAGTCATTCTGCATGCTGTGTTGGAAATGGACTGGAGGAGCAGGGGGCTCTTGAGAAGTGCAGATGGGAGGATAGTGGTACAGGGAATGAAAGGTAGTCACCGCCCTCTGGACAAGGCCAACGGGGTTAACAGTGTGTCCGATACCGGAGTGGTGGGACACCGCAGTCTTTAGCTTGAGCTAAAATCTGGATTTCACCAAGTGGCCATTCGTTGAGAGGACAAAAGCACAGGAAGTTGGGTTTGTGGAGGACGATCAGAAGTGTCGACTTTGACGCGTTGTGTTTGAGATGATGTGTGAGGGTGTAGGTGATACAGTGTACTGGTGCAGTTCAGGGAGAAGTTCGCCGTCACCAGTGGATAGTTGGTGTTTAGAGCTGCAGGACTAGGTGAGATAACTTAGAGAATGAATGTAGGCAGAGAGGAAAGTGGGCTCGAAGACTGGAGTTCTTTAGTGCCGACGGTCAGGGCAGTGAACGGGTAGGAGGAAAAGCAGATGGTTGTGGGGTCTGTTTTGGAAGCCAAGAGAAAAAAAGAATGTGGAGTGAGAAGTGAGCATCAGTTATCAGATGCTGCTCTTAGGTCAAATGTGAGTACTCGGAATCTGCCGTGGGATTTCATGTCTGCGAGTAGCAAGCCAGACTGTAGGTAAAGAGGTAAGGCTGGATTTTAATCAGTAATAACTGTTGCAGTAGGGGTAAGAGCTGTATGAACTGAACACACCTTGGATTTGTGCAGAGGGAACTGAGGGAATAGTGATGGAAGGGGGAGCGGCACTCAGTAGACTTAGGAAGTGAAAGACTGCAAAACCCAGGGTGGGCGTGTCTGTCCATGTGAAACCCATTTGGGTTTGCTAAGTGGCACTTATCAAATGTGGCCTCCTGCCCTTCCACAGGGCTGTCCCATGGGGCCCCATCTTCAGGTGTTGGCTGGATTCTTATGGCAGCCTTGACTTTTCTCAGGCAGACACTTTTTAAGGGCACTAGGGTCATCGTAGGGATGGGGCCTTGAGCTGTTAGAAACTGTATTAGTGTTTTGTTCAAGTGGAGAGAGGAGCCTGGCTAGAGTTTGGTCACGGAGAGAGTCTTTGTCCTTATGGTGTCATTGGTAATCTTGAGAACAGTTGTGGTAGAGTGGCAGAAGCCTGGTGGGAAGGGGTTCCAGGCAGGGCAGGTAGGTGGCTCTTGAGGGTCTTGAACAGGAGGAAGCAGAAATGGGGTGAAGAGCATGTGAGATCAAGAGAGTTTTTACGATGTGGGAAATTTTAGTTGATTGAGTAGAAGGGAAGCTGAAACAGTGCAGGAGGGGAATTGCTCAGTGATGTCCCTGTGTGGGCGGGGCATGGAACCCAGCACCGGAGTGGAGGGTTTGGCCTCTGTTGCAATATGGCAGGATTCCATTATAACAGGAGAGAAGGGTGGGGGGTAGATGTGGGAGCTTGTGGAAGTTCCCTTCCAGTTGCTATGATTTCCTCTGTGATCAGGAATTAAGGTCCTGTGAGAGAAGGGAGAAGACCTTGGAGGTTTGATAGGAGAGGCTTGTCCAGACAAGTGGCTTGGGTGGGGAAATGTGGTGGGACCACTGGTGAGGCTGAAGGATTATTGGACCTGGGGGTGCTGAGGGGGGTGAGCTGCAAAGAGGGGAGGGGGGCTCGGTGACTGAGAAATTTGGAGCTTTTGTAGTAACTGGGCTTCGAGTTTGGCATTTGGAGGAGGGGGAGGGGAGGGTAAGGTACCAGGAGAGCAAAATCTGGAGGCCATTCTAAGTGGGCAAGTCAGAATGCAGACCTGTCTTGGATCAAAATGAATGGGAACAAAGTCCCAGTCCTGGCACAGGAGCTGGCATTCCACTCCTGGACTCCTTGGACGGATTTCCTCCAGGGTTGGGGATTGTGAGGGCGCACACCTTCCTCCAGGGGCCTTTCCCTGCAGCCTGACAGGACACATCAGAGGTATCATGCCCTGGGTGAGAGGTGGCTTTGGGGGCTACGGGTGGGAGTTTCAGATTTAAGAAGACTCTTTTCCCCATAGGCTGATTTATTTTTTTAAGATCCTGTGGGGTTTCTTTTCAGGCCTGGAGACCCAGCAGCCTCAGCCCGTTGGTGCTGACATGAACCAACTAGTAACTGTAGCCGGGCACAGACAGTTAGCTGGTCTCTGTGTGTCTGATGTGGGTCCTCAGCTTTCTGCTGGTGGAAGTATTTGTTTGCTCCACTTTGAGCTGGTACCTTAAAGTGTTGTGTTTCTGCTTTTATTGTAGAAATTACAGAAAAATAGAAGGGGGAAAAACCATACTTGTAATTCTAACTCTCTAAAATGTTAATATTTTAATGTATTTTCTTCTAGTTTTTTTCTTCATACATACTTGGGTATCATTTTTCTGACAAAACGAGGGTCACTTTTTACATATGTAGGTTTACGCCCCATCTTTTCCCTTTGTGTTGTACGTTGAGCTCCTGCTCATATGACTGAATGTTCTGTGTGCTCTCAGGGCAGGCGTGCTCCTGTGCACAAACAAGTCATTCATTTTCCCAGTCAGCTATTGTTGGACAGTTCTGGGGTTTTCAACTTTTTAATTGAAGAGGCGTTGTCATCCCTTGTGCAGTGCCTTGTCATCCTTGTATTTGAATCTCAGTCCATGATTATTTCATCAGGATAAGTTCCAGAAGTGGAATTATAGGCCAAAGCACTTATAAGTGTTATAAAATTACTTTTTAAAAAGACTGCCAATTTATTCTCCTGTCAGCAGACATGATAACAGCCTTTTCATCATTCTCTGGCTAACCCTGGACAATAGAATTTTAAAAATCGTTTATGTAAAAAAAATGGCATTTTTAACCTACCCAGTTAGCTAAGTAATACGTGCATACAGCTGAAACCCCCCGGCAGTAGGGGATCTGGAAAAGAACGGCAGCGTTTCAAACTGGGATGCGCTCTAACTTCCAGAGCAGAGCGTGTGACTCGGGTTCTCCAGTTTCGGGCGTCATCTGCCGGTCTGCCGCTCTGATGGTGCGCTGCCCTCGCTGGCAACGGAGGAACTGAGTTCAGACGTGTGCAGCACTTGGACCAGGGCCTGGCGCACGGGAAGCTCGGGGTCAGTGTGTGTTTTCACGGCCACTGCTTTACGATTCGCTTCCCTCACACCGCTGCCCCTCCACATGACCTTCCTCCTGGCCGCAGGTACGGGGAGCACTTAGCTGGCAGAGCTCTATGAGCAGCTGGAGGTTTTGCAGAAAAGCCTGGGAGGAGAAAGGAACACGTGCAGGACAAGTCTTGATCCTTCTGCGGTGATGGCACCAGGCCACTTCACCCCTGTCAACCTTCAGAGGAAGGCGGGGGGGCTGGCTTCTCCGGCACCCTTCTCAGCAGATGTGGTTCTCCCTTTGTTGGTTTGCGTGTGTTTCAAGCAGCCCCTGAGGACGCCGAGGAGCCTTCGGTGGCTCTGGAGGTGCCAGAGGCTCACGCCCCCTCTCAGCGGCTCTGAAACAGGGTTACCGCTAAGGGCACAAAAAGAGAAAAGGAGGGGCGCCTGGGTGGCTCAGTTGTTGAGCGTCTGCCTTCGGCTCAGGGCGTGATCCCGGTGCTCTGGGATCGAGCCCCACATCGGGCTCCTCCGCTATGAGCCTGCTTCTTCCTCTCCCACTCCCCGTGCTTGTGTTCCCTCTCTCGCTGGCTGTCTCTCTCTCTGTCGAATAAATAAATAAAATCTTAAAAAAAAATAAAATTAAAAAAAATAAAATTAAAAAAAAAAGAAAGAAGGAGAACTGGTACGGGGATATCATATTGTTCAATTTATTACAAATAATTTGAGAGCGATTAGAGGGTTCTTTTCTTTGTGTGTTTTAGTGTATTCACAGGGTTGTATGACCATCACCGCCACCTAATTTCAGCACATTTTCCTTCTCCCAAAAGAAGCCCTGTACTATCTGCAGTCACTCCCTGCCCCTGCCCCCCCCCCACGCCAGGCCTGAGCAAACACCAGGCTACCTTCCTGTCTCTATAATTACTCATTCTGGAAATTTCATGTAAACGAAATTATACAATCTGTAGTATCCCATGACAGGCCTCTCTCACAGAGCAGAATGTTTTCAGGATTTATCCAGTCAGTGCTTCATTCCTTTTCTTTTTGCGCAGTAATGTTGCGCGGCGTGGGCATACCACATTTCGTGAGCTGGTTATCAGGTGGTGGACATTTAGGTTGTTTATACCTTTTGAATGTTATGACTAATGCTATGAACATTAGGGTTTGGATTTCTATGTGGATGTGTCCATTTTTTTTTGGTGGAGTTCTTGGGTCATATGGTAGCACGTTTTAACTGTTTGAGGATCTACCAGGCTGTTGTACAAAGTGGCCACACCATTTTACATCCCACCAGCAGTGAAGAAGGGTTCCAAGTTTTCCACATCATCAATACTTACGATTATCTTTTTGATTATAGCCAGCCTAGTGACTATGAAGTGTCATGTCACTTGATTTACATTTCCTTAGCGATGAATGATGTTAAGCATCTTTTCATGTCCTCATTGGCCATTTGTGTGTCACGTTTGGGGTAATCTGTATTCAGATCCTTTGTCTATTTTTAAATGGGGTCGTCTTTTTTGTTGAGTTGTAAGAATTCTCCATATATGGTGGACACAGTGTCTTGTCAGTTATATGACTTGCACATATTTTTTCCAATTCTTGACATTGTCTTTGTACTTTCTTGCTGACATCATTTGCAGCACAAAAATTTCTGATTTTGAGGAGTCCACAACTTATTTGTTTTTTCTTTTGCTGCTAATGTTTTTGGTGTCATATCTAAGAAAGTGTTGCCTAATCCAGGGTCTTGAAGATTACTCCTATGTTTTAGCTCTTACACTTAGATTTTTGATCCATTTTGAGTTAACTTTTGTGTTTGGTGTGAGGTAGGGCTCTCAGTCCATTCTCTTGCGTGTGGAAGTCCCGGTGTCCCAGAACCTTTTGTTAAAAAGGCTGTTCTTTCCCATTAGATTGTCTCGGTGCTCTTGTTGAACATGACTGGCCGTAAATGTAAGATGTCGTTTTCTATAACAAATATTGATTGTCTCAAAGTCATGAGACACCGTTTCTTAGAACTAGTAAAAGAAACCTTTTTATAATATGGAAAAGTCTTTCTTTTTAGCAAATAGACTTAGTGATTAAACTTTTTAATGATAACTTACAGAATGAATAAAGATTTAACTTAACTTTTATGGTAACTGGTGTGTAAATATTTGCTAAACTTTCCTTATTTCTCCAACAAGGTAATAGGCTGACAGAGTCCTTTGTCTTTTCAAAGCCCCTGTGTCAACAGTTTCTTGTTCTTTCAAGATTTCTTATTACACTGCTAATTGAAATTTGTAGCCTCTGGCTTTGAATACTTTTTTTAGATAAGGCTTAATTAAAGACTGTGGAGCTTGGAATTTTTCTGATTCTAAGTAAGACTCTTTCATTGTGTTGTTATCAATCACAGCCCCAAATAGGGGAGAGGGAGCCCTCCGTGCTGGCACTGTGTCCTCTTGGATGTGGCCCTATGATTAGTTGACTATTTCCTGGGTGTTCAGCACAGCTTGATATCCCAGGTTCACCTTACACTTTACTTGCTCCAGACCGGGAATCTTAAGGAGCTCTGCGCCCCCCCCCCCCGTTTTTTTGATAGAGAATGGAATTTAGAACCCAAATGTGGGCTTTCCAGGTCTGCATTGCTTCTAGGCCCTTTACGTTGTGATCACCCTTTATAGCTGCCGTTCCCATCATGCTTTCCCACTTCTGTTTGGCTTCGGGTTGCACTTACCATCTTCTGATGTATCCTGTATTTGTGTCCCCCCATAAGTATGTCAGCTGTGTGTGGATAGGTCTTTTGGACTGCCCGATCCAGCCTAGAGCAGCTCCTAGCCCGTGCTCAGCACTCTGCAGGTGGTGACAGTGACGGGCAAGTGACGACACACAGGAGCAGAGCATGCCTGTGGTGGGATTGCTGGACGATGGTGTGTGTGTGCTCCGTTCCACCAGCTGGTAACTTGATGGAATTTTCCCCTTTTGTCCCTGTGGAAACAGTTTTGCTTTGGGGGAATTTTATGTTTCGGTACCTGTTCACAGTGAGAGGCCGGGCTCAGGACGCACCCAGCTTTTGCTCGCCCAGCTCTGCCTGTGCTGCCTGCTCTGTCCTTCACTGGTCTCACAGAGGCCTCCTGCCACTGTGCACGTACCCTGCCTGTCCGTCACCTGTGCTCACTTTCTTCTATTTCTTGACAGCATTTATCCCCATGTAAAAGTGTTTTCTCATTGACTTAAATAAATAGGTCTATTTATCTATTTAAATAAATAGGTCCCTTTCCCGCTAGAAGGGAGGCTTCAGGAAATCAAGGCTCTTATTTGCCGTGCTGTTTGCCCTGTGTTCAGCATCTAGCACAGTGCCTGGCACAGAATTGGCTCTCAAAAAAATATTTGCTGAATGAGTGTGTTATATTTTTAATATCTTTTGATAGAGTCCAAAATGGATTCTGGTGTCAAGAAGACATTGGGTTTCTGTCCCTTTACCTATGTAAACAGCCTTGAACAGCATGTCTAAAATTAAATTAAATTTTAAATTTAAAAAATTAAATTTAAAAATATATAGACATAAGTCTGCAATGCGTACATGTATTACACATATATGTGTGTGTGTATATATATTTGTTATGCGTGATTGGGTTGTTTCTGCAAAAACCACATGTATGAAAAGCAGGGTGTGTATGTTTGGAGGTGCTGGTTATTAGATCACCGTCTCAGCTCCGAAAGCACATTTTATACTCCACATTGTGGTGCTCACATCACAGCTTGTGGGCGTCTGCAAAGTGCTTTTATGTTTTCAGCTCCTTTTTGGCTCCACCCAAAGAGGGCCCTGGGGACACTGGAGCAGGTGGGGTGGGTGGGGGTGAGGTGGGGTGGGGAGTGGGTGGTGACGCTGCTTCTTGCTCTTGCTGTTCCGGTCAGTGCCACCCAGCAGTGGCGTTCACTGCAGCAGCAGGAGCTGGTTCGGTTCCCACATCTCCCTCCAAGAATCAGCCTGGTTGGACACTGGGAGGTCTCCCCTCAGATGTTCTCCCGCAAATGTCCCCCCCCCAGACTTCCCCACTCACTAGATGTCCTCCTTCAGATGTCCCCCCTCAGACATCCCTCCTTCAGATGTCCCCCCTCAGATATCTTCCTTCAGATGTCCCTCCCTCAGAATTCCTCCCTCAGAGGTCTTTCTGCGG
>NW_024424452.1:860078-861958 GCF_017311325.1 Ursus maritimus | reverse complement strand
GCGGATGTCCCCCCCCCAGACATCCCTCCTTCAGATGTCCCCCCCCTCAGACATCCCTCCTTCAGATGTCCCCCCCTCAGACATCCCTCCTTCAGCTGCCTCTCCCTCAAATGCCCTCCCCCAGAGGTCCTTCCTCAGAGGTCCCCTCTCTGACCTCTTCCCTCAGATGTTTTTCCCACAGACAGCCTCCCTGAGATGTCCTCCCTCAGAAGTCCTCCCTTAAATGTCGTTTCCACAGATGTCCCCCTCAGACATCCCCTCCCCCTAGACATCTGCCCTCAGACTTCCTCCTTCAGAGGAATCCTCTCATGTCCCAGCAGCAGCCAGTGCCCCTCAGTGTAGGGCTCTCCACTACGACCTCTCTGACATGCTTTCAGGTTCTGGTACTTCAACCATTTCTTGGTTCCCCTGTGGCACAATCCCACAAAGGAAATGGGTTTTAGAATTCATGGGCTCTTTTCTGGCCTTATACATGGAGTTCTAGATACTACTGTGCTTGAGAAAGTGGACATAATCAGACACTTCTCAGGTTGTGTGTCATTCCTTTTATGTGGCCCCTTTTGGTGCTTGTTCCACAATCCAAGGAGGCCATCCCAGACACATCGTGGTCCCCTCCATCTGCTGGTGACCGAATGCCCTAGTGGCAGGTGCATGACGGTCATCTGTGGCCTGTGATGCCGTGGCTTCCCCAGCTGATCAGAAAGGAGAACTGGGGGTTTTGACTTTCTTTTCACTTGCATGTATCATATTTTCTGAAATACCTGTGTACTTCTTTAATAATGGGAGAGTGCTCTTTCCCTTTGTTTAAAAATGTTGTGTGGCCTGAGACGTTTTATTTCCCACGTATTTATTAATTTGCCTTCTCTGTTGCAGGATGGCAAAACAGAAGAGAAAAGTTACCGAAATGACAGAGAAAAAGAACAAAAAGTTGAAGAAGGCGTCAGCGAAAGAGATCCTGCCGGCACCTGAAGCCATGCCGGGCCCCAAGCAAGCGCACCCCGAGGTAGGTGCGCGTGGGGTCGTGTCAGCCTCCGCTCGTCTCCCAGCGGGGAGGGGAGGCAGCTGGGGCTTGCATTGCTCTGGGAGGAGCAGAGGGTGGAACGTTACATGTGGACATACTCAGTGCCTTCTAGAGGCCACTGTAAGACAAATAAGAGGGTCAGCACATTTTAGCTTTGAACACCATGACCGCCTTTCTTCAGCCACCGAATCTCCAGAGCGCTGTTCGGGGTGCCATGCCGCAAAGGGCATTTGACGGACGAGCTCGGCCCAGCGGCGGTGGCTGGGTGGCGCGGGCTGGAGCCGGCCGTTCGCGCAGTGCTCCCAGGACGGGCCGCTGTGGCGTGCGCAAGGAGAGGAGCCTTGGCCTGGGGCACGTGGACCATGGCCTGGGAATCTATACTTAAGGATTCAGATCTTAATGTAAGAATGTTCATATCTAGCATGACGTACGTCTGCCACAAAAATATTTATGTGCGTTTAAATTTGTTTTCTTTTACCACCACGTTCCGAGTATTAACGTTTTTCTTCTTTACTGAGCTGTCTTTACAATTCCTCGCATGCAGTTGATCAAAATGGCGTAAGGTATCATAAATCCTGGCAAATTATTGCACAGACAGTAAAATTTGGTCAGGTATACATCACGTGGTGATATGGCAGGCTTTCCCTGTTCATGCGTCTGTGGGACAGCATTGCTGTTGCTCGAGTGGGACAAGGTCGAGTGTGGGTTTTGTTCCTGTTTCCCACGCTTGCCTGTAAGCCCTGAACAGCCTCATTCCCGTAAGCGAATGAGGATGGAAGTTTGGTCGTAACGGCGTTCTTAATTCCTCAAACTCGGAGATGGTTATGTGATTTGGGGCACATTTTATCAAAATTTATTT
>NW_024424452.1:831564-860068 GCF_017311325.1 Ursus maritimus | reverse complement strand
CAGACATCCCTCCTTCAGATGTCCCCCCCCTCAGACATCCCTCCTTCAGATGTCCCCCCCTCAGACATCCCTCCTTCAGCTGCCTCTCCCTCAAATGCCCTCCCCCAGAGGTCCTTCCTCAGAGGTCCCCTCTCTGACCTCTTCCCTCAGATGTTTTTCCCACAGACAGCCTCCCTGAGATGTCCTCCCTCAGAAGTCCTCCCTTAAATGTCGTTTCCACAGATGTCCCCCTCAGACATCCCCTCCCCCTAGACATCTGCCCTCAGACTTCCTCCTTCAGAGGAATCCTCTCATGTCCCAGCAGCAGCCAGTGCCCCTCAGTGTAGGGCTCTCCACTACGACCTCTCTGACATGCTTTCAGGTTCTGGTACTTCAACCATTTCTTGGTTCCCCTGTGGCACAATCCCACAAAGGAAATGGGTTTTAGAATTCATGGGCTCTTTTCTGGCCTTATACATGGAGTTCTAGATACTACTGTGCTTGAGAAAGTGGACATAATCAGACACTTCTCAGGTTGTGTGTCATTCCTTTTATGTGGCCCCTTTTGGTGCTTGTTCCACAATCCAAGGAGGCCATCCCAGACACATCGTGGTCCCCTCCATCTGCTGGTGACCGAATGCCCTAGTGGCAGGTGCATGACGGTCATCTGTGGCCTGTGATGCCGTGGCTTCCCCAGCTGATCAGAAAGGAGAACTGGGGGTTTTGACTTTCTTTTCACTTGCATGTATCATATTTTCTGAAATACCTGTGTACTTCTTTAATAATGGGAGAGTGCTCTTTCCCTTTGTTTAAAAATGTTGTGTGGCCTGAGACGTTTTATTTCCCACGTATTTATTAATTTGCCTTCTCTGTTGCAGGATGGCAAAACAGAAGAGAAAAGTTACCGAAATGACAGAGAAAAAGAACAAAAAGTTGAAGAAGGCGTCAGCGAAAGAGATCCTGCCGGCACCTGAAGCCATGCCGGGCCCCAAGCAAGCGCACCCCGAGGTAGGTGCGCGTGGGGTCGTGTCAGCCTCCGCTCGTCTCCCAGCGGGGAGGGGAGGCAGCTGGGGCTTGCATTGCTCTGGGAGGAGCAGAGGGTGGAACGTTACATGTGGACATACTCAGTGCCTTCTAGAGGCCACTGTAAGACAAATAAGAGGGTCAGCACATTTTAGCTTTGAACACCATGACCGCCTTTCTTCAGCCACCGAATCTCCAGAGCGCTGTTCGGGGTGCCATGCCGCAAAGGGCATTTGACGGACGAGCTCGGCCCAGCGGCGGTGGCTGGGTGGCGCGGGCTGGAGCCGGCCGTTCGCGCAGTGCTCCCAGGACGGGCCGCTGTGGCGTGCGCAAGGAGAGGAGCCTTGGCCTGGGGCACGTGGACCATGGCCTGGGAATCTATACTTAAGGATTCAGATCTTAATGTAAGAATGTTCATATCTAGCATGACGTACGTCTGCCACAAAAATATTTATGTGCGTTTAAATTTGTTTTCTTTTACCACCACGTTCCGAGTATTAACGTTTTTCTTCTTTACTGAGCTGTCTTTACAATTCCTCGCATGCAGTTGATCAAAATGGCGTAAGGTATCATAAATCCTGGCAAATTATTGCACAGACAGTAAAATTTGGTCAGGTATACATCACGTGGTGATATGGCAGGCTTTCCCTGTTCATGCGTCTGTGGGACAGCATTGCTGTTGCTCGAGTGGGACAAGGTCGAGTGTGGGTTTTGTTCCTGTTTCCCACGCTTGCCTGTAAGCCCTGAACAGCCTCATTCCCGTAAGCGAATGAGGATGGAAGTTTGGTCGTAACGGCGTTCTTAATTCCTCAAACTCGGAGATGGTTATGTGATTTGGGGCACATTTTATCAAAATTTATTTTTAAAGATCTGCCATTAGATGACAACTCGACTAGGTCCTTCTTCAGTTCTTTTAAAGAAAGAATTGGAAACCACCTGACTTGGTCGAGGATGTGTCGCTGGCTGGTTGAGGTTGGCTTTTGCAACAGCCGTATTTTAAGCTCTTTGTTTTGTGCCCCTGAGGCGTTTATGCCCTCAGCAGTGTTTCCTAGTAAGACTTAGGGTGCCAGGTGGCTTTTTTTTAAAGATTTATTTTTATTTATTTTAGAGAGAGTGTGCGTGCACAGGAGCAGGGGAAGGGGCAGAGGGAGAGGGAAAGAGAGAATCCAAGCAGACTCCAAGAAGACCTCACGACCCTGAGATCATGACCCGAGCCGAAGTCGAGAGTCTGACACTCAACCCAGGTGCCCCGACAGGTGGTGTTTTCTCTCACAAAATGGGGAAAGGACCATGGGGCAGGGGGAGGTAGAGAGGAGGGCCCACCTGACAACCAGCCGACTCCCTGGCTGCGGGCCATTCTAGTCTTTTCTCAGAGCAGTTTCAGAATGAGCACTAGCGGCATTAGGGCCCTGGAAGCGCGCTCCTGAGACCAGCTGTGCTGCGCGGATGCCCCAGCGAGTCTCCGTGTCCTTCAGGGTATGTGCGCCCAGTTTGATGGCTGTTGCTCCAGATCACTTGAGTACTGCCTCCACTTCGGCGTCTCTGTGCTTTTGAGAGACGGTGTGAGCTAATTCATCTCCCCGCGGCCACAGCAGGAGCCGTGGCGTGGACGCGCTGAGTGCAGGGTGTGTGCGGAGAGGGATGCTCAGCCGTGGCTGGGAGGCCGTCTCTCAGCTGCTGCCGTGGGGGGGTGTGTGGGGGTGGGCGGGGAGCCTGACTGGTCCTGGGTACTCTTTTCCTGCGTGCTCTTGGCAGAGAACCTACCAGGTCTGCCGGCTCATCTGATCACAAGGCCACTCTTCTCCTGTGTGTGGAAGTCCCGTGGTTTACACGGCGTCGGTGTCAGGAAGTCTGGCTGGTGTCATGGTGCCTGCGTCTTGCTCTGAATGCAGGCTCTTAGCAAACCTGTGACCTCCCCACCAGGCCAGTTCTTGTTATTCTCTGTGCTCCACCACTTGAGCCCCGACTGTATTCCCAGATCCCAGATGGAAGCTGGCGTACAGAGTTCCTCAAGCTCCCATTCGGTGGTTCAGTCCACCCCTGGTTCCTACAGAGCCTCAGTTACACATGATTTTCTTGGGCTGTTTCTAGGATACTTTCTTGCTTTTTCTAGACTCCTCCAGTTTCTTTAAAATAAACCCCATACTGGGGCACCTGGGTGGCTCAGTCATTTGAGCGTCTGATTCTTGATTTTGGCTCAGGTCATGATCTCAGGGTCCTGGGATCAAACCCCCCCTTGTGTCAGGCTCTGCGCTCAGTGCATGGGCGGCTTGCGATTGTTCTTCTCCCTCCCCCACTGCCCCCCTGCCCCCACCTTGTGCACGTACACGCTTGCTCTCTCTCACAAATAAATAAATAAATCTTTAAAAAATAAAATAAACCCCATAGTATCACCTTGGTGATTTTAAGTTTTGTCATAAAACTTAAACTTTCCTTTCTTAGTGGTCTCCGCTTGCTGGCTGCTGGTCACCGGCAGGGCCCACAGGACAGTGTGGGTTTATGGTGGACATCAGCATGGGTCAGAATTTCTGCCTGAGATCCAAAATGATATTCTTTTTGTTACGTTCAGGTCATTTTTTAAAAGTCTGTGATTGTTTTTTGTTAATAAAGTACATGTGGATTAAAATAAATTTGGACAACAGAAGAGGAGCTTCTGGTTTCTCTTGTGGTGACTAGATTTTTGTGGGCTTTGTAACATAGCGGAGGAGGTGCTTGGTAGAGGTACGGTACTTTTGCTTTGTTTGCTGTCCCTGGGGTGTTGAGGCTTGGTGGCAGGCTGGCCCAGCCGAGGAGCAGGAAGTGGGCTTTGAAACCCACCTGTGGCTTGCGAAGGAGAGTGAGTGCGAAACCGGAACCGGCCAGCAGGGGTCGCAGCCCCTCTGCCTACAGGCCTCCGGTGCTGCTTTGCCCCAAGGAGCTGCAGCCCAGCGGGTTTCCAGGCCCAAGGAGGATTTTTAGGTGGGTCTCTGAATGAGGTGCTGTGCTTGTGGGCTTGTGTCCTGAAGATGCCTTCTTACGTTGCTGGGGCCAGTCTCCCAGGGAAGTGGAGACTTTTCTGGGAGGACACACCTTGGGCTGTGCTAATAAAATTATTTCTTCACTCTCTGGTTCTCATGGGAAATTATGGAAAAGTGAAGTCAGGCAGTTTTTAAAGAAAGAACATTGAACGCTGCACCTAATTTTAAGGAGGGCGGGTGGACCGGGCCTGGAGAGCACATCCTATTACCCTGGGAGCTCGTGGAAAAGTACTGTGTTGTCCCCTCACCGCCCTGGCTCCAGGATCAACCCCCGGAACCCACATGAAGAACAGAGAAGCCTCTGTCCCCACTTGGACCACTGGTTGTCCTCCCGGGACTGTCCGTCTGCATAGGCCTGTGGGACCCTGTGTGGCCACTTCCCACAGCACAAGCTCCCTGAGCCTGTGCCAGGAGGGCTGAAGTTTCCCCAGTGCTTGCCCTCTCTGGCCCCTGGGGGCAGCCTCCTCAGAGCCAGACTTCCCACTGGAAGGGGGGGCCTCGGCACACCCAGCGGGCTCATCTCTGACTTTCATGCAGTCTGGAACGTGGAAAGCTGTCTGTGCAGCCCCGGACGCTGAACCTCATGTTCCTCTGCACTCCTTCGTTGCGTGGCTCACTAGCCCATTAACCTGCCAAGACCCTTGCAGGTCTGAATCTTGGAGAGGGTGTTTGTGATGTCCCGGGACGGGGCAGAGCCCTCCTGGTGCCTTCCTCAGCACCTTGGTAGCTGGTTCTGGCTGGCTGGCCACAGGCCTTACTAAGGACCTGTCATCTGTGCTACGCCCTCTCTTGCCATCTTGCTGGATGGGCGACCTGGGAGGTCAGGGATGGTGTCCACAGTCCTGTGCTCTTCCAGGCATGATGCCCTGGACCAGAGAGTCTCCACCCATTTCATGGCTTCTTGAAACCCTCCTGTGAGCCTGGGCTCGGGGGCTGGACAGACAGACCTTCAAGTTGCTGGACCCCTTCCACTGAGAGGGTTGCGAAGATTAAATCTTAGATAGTGGGTGTATTCAGAGGGGCTGTGGCCCCATTACCAGTTGGTAGAGGAAAGGGCAGGAGGTCGTGGTGTGGCTCCTGCGGGTCTCCCCACCCCCGCTGAGGAGCTATTCCGTGATTTGGTTTCTGTCGCAGATACTGAGCCACACGACAGAGAGATGGCATCATGTGGCTGCCCCCTCGGGGCCAGTTAGGCCACTGCATTTCTTGGCGAGCATGTGGGGGGGTGGGTACTGCAGTGCACACGGCCTTGGCTCTCTGGAGACAGGAGGGGTGGCTGGCAGTGAGCAGGGGCCTCCTCCCTTCCTTTCATGGGTGAGAACCCCTGGGTTTGCAGAGTACCGGAGTTATCATGGGACAGCCCTGGGATGCCACAGGCCCAGGTGCGGCTTTTGTCCTGGCTTCACACATGAGTCAGCCAGAGAGGTTGGTACTTGCTCGGTCACCTGGCCAGCTGGGATAGAGAAAAGACTCACAGTCCGGTTTCCTGCGTCTGGCTGCCTTTTGGAGCACACGAGGAAGACTGGGACCGGGACCTGCAGTGTTGCCCGGCCTGGCCCTTTAGTGACTGGGTGGGGAGTTGCCAGTCGGTGGGCAGCTCAGCCGTGTGCGTTGGCAGCAATGCCTAGCACCGTATAAGGAATATACCCGACTCCTTTTTGGCATCTGCTCTCACACTGTAAATGTTGGTGATGTGCTTGGGAGAAAGACCTCGGATTTGTTGAGCAGACCGTCCCACATTGGGAATGACAGTGCATTCCTGAAGTCTGGAGGGCATGGTGACAATAATAGCCATTTCTCTTTTTTCAGAATATGATGTGCTGTGCATAAGCCGTTTGGCTCCCAAGTTCCCAGTGCAGCCTTGCGTGCCCCATGTGTTTTCATGGGCTCTACGGAAATGTGGCCGGTGACAGCGGGGCTGGACGTGGCCCAGGCTCTGCACTGCCACACTCTGAGTGGTCACAGGGTGCTGCTTATCTGGAAGGGAAGCACAGCTACTCCTTACGGACCATCTTTTTTTCCTTCCTTTGTAATCTCAAAAACGGGATAGGAATTGCATGGGCATCAAGCCAACAAGCACTTTATAAAACCATCAAATGAGGTTGTGAACTTTATGGCCTTGAGAATTTGCTCGGAGCCAAAATACTTCATTCTAATGGTATTTTGCCTCAAGAAATAGTACTGGTCTGGCAGTAGATTTTTTGTTGTTAAACTAGTGGGGGTGAGGGGCTGCTAATCTTTATAGGCAGCTCCCTGGGAGCCTAAATTGTTTTTCTAGCAGAAATTCCCCTCTGCCATTGTTTTCTTTTCTACTTGGTGACTACTGAATGCTAAGTTGTCAACCAACTGGGGTTATAAACTGACCGACTTCAGGGCTAAGGGCCTTCAGAGAAAAGGGACACCCAGAGAAGTTCCATGATTTCCCTGAGGCCCACAGTAAGTTGGTGGGAGGCCGAGATCCCCTCGTCCTGTCTCGGTGAGTTAGCTCTGCT
Source organism: Ursus maritimus (assembly GCF_017311325.1). Classification (NCBI taxonomy): domain Eukaryota; kingdom Metazoa; phylum Chordata; class Mammalia; order Carnivora; family Ursidae; genus Ursus; species Ursus maritimus. Next base: position 853,557 of record NW_024424452.1, on the reverse strand, counting down.
GCCTACTGAGTTCTTTCCTTTTTGAGGCTGAGTAATACTCCACTGTATTTACCACACATCTGTTTCTCCTTTGCCAGTTTGCACTCATTCGGGGTATTTCCAGTTTGGGGCTCTAGTGAGCGTGCTGTGAATATTTGTGTGCGAGGCTTTCTGTTTTCATTTCTCTTGGGTAAATTCTCAGGACTCAGGTGGACCATAGGGTAAGTGTGCGTTGACTTTTTTCAGAAGCTGCTAAGCTGTCTCGAAAGTGGCCGTGCCACTGTGCACTCCCACCGGCGGTGCATGAGGGTTCCAGATGCTCCGTGTGTTTGCCCACACTTGGTATCGTCAGTGTTTTTCATTTTGGCCCCTTTTGGGAATGTAGTTGTGTGTTACTGTGGATGTGGTTTTTAAAGACAGCTTTATTTAAAGAGGTATAATTGACGTGGAGTAAACTTTTCATATTTAAATCATACTGTCTTGTGGATTTCGCTGGCATTTCCCTGATCGCTGGTGGCACGAGCATGTTGTATGCCTTCTGGCTGCCGGAAGTTAAGTTATCTTTGGTGAAGTGTGTGCTTGGCTCCCTTCTCCAGTTTTGTTGGGTTGTTTTCTTATAGTTGAGGTTTTTTTTAAAGATTTTATTTGTCAGAGAGAGAGAGAGCACCCAAGCAGGGAGAGCAGCCCACAGAGGGAGAAGCAGGCTCCCCGCTGAGCAAGGAGCCCGATGCGGGACTCGATCCAGGACCCTGGGATCATGACTTGAGCCAAAGGCAGGCACTTCCCTGACAGAGCCGCCCAGGCACCCCTTGTAGTTGAGTTTTGAGGTTGGTTACATTATTTTGGATGCAGGTCTTTTATCTGAATTCTGTTTTGGAGTGTATTTCCCCTAGTCTGCAGCTGCCCTTCTCATTTTCTCAGCAGTGGCTTTTGAAGAGCAGAGGCTCTGAATTTTGATCAGTTCTCATTTTATCTGGTTTTCTTCACACTTTGCACCTTCGGTTAACATGTCCTTTGGTTCACTGTCCTGGAGGTGCTTCCGAGGCCGCCTGTGTGGATCTTCTGTGTTGGTTGTAATGCCTACTTAGCATTTCCCAGAGTGTGTCACGTCCTCATGGCCTCTCCGCTAACGGTCATTTACCTTGTTTCTGCGTTTACCTGTGGAAACGCCTGCCGAGCGCCGTTGTGTCCACTGCGTTTGTGTGTGTGTGACTGCTTCTCTTGGGTTCACACCTGGAAATGCATTGGCCGGCGGGAGGGTCTGGAGGTGCACACATGGTGCACAGTGTCCACGGGCCCCCCTGCTTCTGTGTCTGGCGATCTGGTGGCTGCAGAGTCGGACCTGTTTGTTTGTTTGTTTATGTAGAGAGTTGGGGCAGAGGGAGAGAGAGAGAGTCCTCAAGTAGATTCCCTGCTGAGCGCAGAGTCCAACATGCTCCAGCCGTGTAGGGCCTGTTGTAATTTGTATTTTCCTAATCACGAGGGACTGAGGTGGTTTCTAGTCATTCATTAAGGGTTTGTCTTTCTCCGTGAATTTCCTTGTCACATTGTTTGCCTTTTTTTAAAGAAACATTTCTTTGTGCGTCTATTTCATGTGCTTTCTCCCAATTTGATTCTGATGCTGATGCTGTCCGTGTGTGCAGGCAGATGTCAGATCTGTCTGCTGTGTTCCCCCTTAAGATAAAGGCTGCCTTCTCTCTTCCACAATTATGAACATATTGTCTTACGTGATTTTTTCTAACTTTTGTTGCATAATAGCCCATTAACTTGTCACACCGTTATTTATTTAACTTGCTTCTTGCCACACTGTATAACTCTTCAGTTTTTACAAGTATGTTTTAATATGGAATAGAGTAGGTACTTCCTTATTGTTTTGGGGACAGTGTTCTTGGCCTTTGTCACATATTTTCTTTGTATGAGTTTTTTGGAATCAGCTTTCAGGTTTCATGAAAAGTCTTTTGTGGTTTATTGGGGTAGTTTTTATGTCCTTCATGTAAGTTTCATGCTTTTCTCTGAGGAGATCTCCGTATCTGTCCAGAAGTGAGTGATCTGGACAGGGTTCCTAGAGCAAGCACAGGGCAGACTCCATTGGTCTGTTTTTTTGTGTCGCATAATGTCAAAATACAACTCGGTGATGGAGGCTGGTCCGCGAGGAGGCCCCCCCCCGGCCCCTGGGCCCCTTGGTCGCCGCTCTGGCCTTCCTGCTGTCCCTGCTTGGCCACACGGTGTGCCCCTCCTCTCTTTCCGCCCCACATTCCTTTCTGAAATTGAGCTTTCTTTTTTCTTTCTTTTTTTTTGAAATTGAGCTTTCTGGCCTGACCAACCTTTTAATTTTCTTCCACTCCTTATTTTCCCACATTCTCCGTGTTGGTCCCTCACCTAAGTTTTCTATAACTGATCAAACCTAGCGGCAACTCACTGGGATCAAATTAGGGTATTTAACTTGCTCAAGTGTGTATTAAAAATTGTTTTTGTGTTGCTACAGATATGGGTTTTATTTAATGTTTAATTAACATGTTTTCACATGTAAGAGGTTATCGGACTGCTCATGATTGTATGTATTTTTCAACCAATTCTAATAATAAATCTGTTTTATAAAGGAAGGTGAATCAGGCAAGGTGATTTATTGTTTTGTTTTGTTATGAGGGTTGGGGTAGAGTTTAGAGGGCTTTGGGACATCCTCCCGTTTGTAGTAACCTGCCCTGGCTTTTCTCACATATAACTTGTAGCAAAGCACATAGTGTGTAAAATTGTACGTGTTTTAAATAGAGCCATGGTTAATTCACCGTATTGCTTAATATCTGGGTTTACAGTCACATCAGTCACCAATGTGGTGGAAAAATCACACAAAACATGAGAAAACCCAATGATGGATGGGTTCTGACCTCGGGGGTAGGTAGTATCTCTCACTGACTTCCTCCCATTTGCATTAAGTAGCAAACAGTGGTTGGATTGCCCCAAGAAGGGGACCCTGATGCAGACCTGACCTTGGGTTGGGTGTTTCCAGAAGAATGAAAGGGCCTGTGTCTGCAGCCATATTTCATCTCGGTACGTGCTTGCAAAGCATTTGGTAAAATTTAACATCCATACATGATTAAAAACAATCTCTCAATCCCCCCCCGAAATAAGCCTCTCCCCCTAAAAAGACAATAAGGGTTTATTACAAAATCAGACACCTGTTTTTATTTTTTAATTAATTAGATATTGTTTAAAGATTTTATTTATCTGTCAGAGAGATACAGAGAGAGAGCACAAGCAGGGGGAGCAGCAGGCAGAGGGAGAAGCAGGCCCCCCACTGAGCAGGGAGCCTGATGCGGGTCTCGATCCCAGGACCCTGGGGTCATGACCTGAGCTGAAGGCGGACGCCTCACCGACTGAGCCCCCCAGGTGTCCCTAGACACATCTTTTTAGTTCTTACTTCAGCAGAAAGGTGCTCACAGAATTGTCAAAAGGCTGAGGAGATTTGGGGTCGCTCTGCTGCTGGGCTCTCTACCTTGGGGGGCCTGGCCTTCGAGTCCCTCTCCTCATCCTGGGAGGCCACCAGAGCCGAAGTTCGGGCTTCTGGGCACCTGCAGATCACCTCAGGACAGAAGGGCCCCCATGCCCCTCCACGTCTCTGGGTTCTAAATATTCCCTACTCTTGTCAGTTCTTTGATGCTTTATGAAAATGGTTGGGTTTTGTACTTCGGCCAGCGTTTTTGGTCACCAAGCCTCTCCCCCACCTCAGAGGGTTGATCTAAATCAGATCAGGTCTTGGCAGATTTCTTCCATCACGGGCCAGCTAGGAGATGTCTGAAGCTTTGTGGGCCGTGTGGTCTGTGTCACTGCCCAGGCTGCGCGTGTGGAGCAGAGGCGGGCACAGACAGTATGTAAGCAAATGGCCACGGCCACGGCCAAATAAAGTTTATTTACCAAAATATATTTGGCGGGCACGGGGCGCTTGGCCCGGAGTTTGCATTCCCCTGGGCTAAACAGTCTAGCCCACCCGTGCTGGCCCCGGGCCCACACAGCTGCGCCCAACCCAAGTGTGTTCCGTGCTCTGGAGCAGCCCTCCCCGACGGCGGTCTGGCGGCTAAGGCCGCACGTTCCTGCGTCTCCACAGTACGATAGGAAGCCCAGGGATTGTACTCTGGGCCAGGGATGGCCCTTATTGGGGCCCCTGGCAAGGTTGGCAGGCCTCTGGGTTTGTCGCAGGGACTCCTGAGGGCCCTGTGTCACTGCTGCAGGGGGAAGGTTGCCATGGGCACCGTCACACAGAGGGCTAATGAGAAAAAGAATACGATGTCTGTGAGCGGCAAGAGAACATTTAATTTGAAATATAAAATTGGTATCGACATAGGAAGTGGAACCACCAGTTGGTGCTAATGTGCCAAGCTTGGACACTTGCGTTCTCTTCCGGACACGAGCCCCGACGGTCCAGGGTGCAAGTGGGTGGCCCTCTAGCCACCTGAGTCCCCCGGTCCCTGGCTCCTCTGTCCCATGGGGAGGCCACTGACTGAGGTCCTGGCTGCAGCTTGTCGGGAGAAGCGAATATAGACTCACAGAGCACAGAAGCCCTGACTGGAAATCTCGTCTCGGGATTTTAAAGTACTGCAGAGGACTAAACCTTGTGCTGCCGTGCTAGGGGCCATCTGGGCTCTCCGCTGCTCAGCCGCCATGCGGGGGCGGTTACGGGGCCAGGGGAGGACCGTTTTGAGGAGCTGACCTCGGGTGCTGGAGGTAGTAGTGAGGTGAGTCCCTGAGGCTGCCTTTAAGTCCTTGAGGGGCTTTCTGGTGACATAGTGGGCTCTGCGGGGTCTGTGCTGGTCATGAGTGTGCTCCCTTGCTCTCTCGCTGTCGGTAGTCAGAAAGCACAGGGAGGTAGATGTTGGCCTTGAATGAGGTGGTACTTTTGAAAGAGCCATCAAGTAAGAGGTAGCGTGTTTACCTGTCCTTGGGCGTGCTCTAGCTAGCACAGGGTGAATGTGTAGGGGTCGCGCTGGAGGATTCCTGTGGGGAGAGGGATGGAAGTGGGTGACGTGGGAGGCCCCTTCCAGTACTCCAGACCCTATCTCACCCACTTTGTGTCCCCGTGGAGCGTGGTGATCCCTCAGCAACCTCTGATAATACCACGGGGTCTTCTCCCAGCCACTGAAGGGCATCCATGTTCTGAATGGTGGGTTCCTGCTGGAGCCGCCCTTGGCAGGTGGACAGGGCCGGCTCGTCTGGGGGGGCCTCGTTAGAGCCGTGCCTTTGGAGTGCTCACTTTGATGTTCTCTGAAAGAGAGTTTATTTATTTTATTTTTTATTTTTTTAAAGTAGGCTCCATGCCCAGCATGGAGCCCAGAAGAGTTTATTTTATTTTTTTTTAAGATTTTACTTATTTATTCAACAGACATAGAGACAGCCAGCGAGAGAGGGAACACAAGCAGGGGGAGTGGGAGAGGAAGAAGCAGGCTTATAGCGGAGGAGCCTGATGTGGGGCTCGATCCCATAACGCCGGGATCACGCCCTGAGCCGAAGGCAGACGCTCAACCGCTGTGCCACCCAGGTGCCCCCAGAAGAGTTTATTTTTGATATAATTATAGATTCATAGTAAGTTGCAAAAAAATTATAGGGAGGTCCAGTGTGCCCTTTGCCTAGTTCCCCCACTGATCACAGACCACCGTGTCAAAACCAGAAATGGACATTGGCGCAATCCGCAGAGCTCATTCTGATTTTGCTAGTTTTGTGTGTCCTCGTGCGTGTGTACTTGTGTGTGTGTTGGCGTGTGCACGTGCTTGTGTGTGCTTGTATCTGTGCCTATGTGTAGACTCGTGCGCATACTCGTGTGTGCTCACGCGTGTACTTGCGTCTGTGCACGCTCGTGTATACGTGTGTGCTTACGTGTGGTGCTCACGTGTGTGCCTGTGGGTGTGCGTCCACATGCAGCTTTATCACCGGTGTAGGTTGCTGGGGCCACTACCAGAGTCAAGGTGCAGAAATCCTCTGTCACCACACAGCTCCCTGGTACCCTCCCTTTCTTGCCATTCACTCACTCAATGAAGGGCATTTGGGTTGCTTCCAGATCTTTGCTTTTACAAATAAAGCTTTTATGAACATCCATGAGCACGAGTTTTCGTTTCTCTGGGGCAAACACCTAGGAGAATAACTGCTGGGTGGTTGGCCACATGCATGTTTATTTCTGAGTGAGCAGATGTCCCAGCTTCCGTTCCCACCACCATCCTGCGCGAGATGAGCCCCTCCACCTCACCAGCATTTGGTGTTTCTCCGGTGTTCGTTTCAGTCATTCTGATGGTGGTGCTCACAAAAGTGCCCTAGGAATTAGAAGAGGTGAAATTAAACTTGCTTTTCCGGGATTTGGCGATGTGTGCCCCTGCCTTGGCTAGTTCTGGAAACTGCCAGTGGGCTGGTATTGGAGCATTGCCCTGGCGTTGTGGCGGGTTTGTCCTGCTGGGTCCAGGTTCGATGTGGCCTTCTCTGCCCTGCCCCTGTGTGACATCCTGTCTCTTTCTCCAGGAGCTTTTCGGGAGTGGCGGGCCTCACTGGGCACCGTTCGGAGGTGGCTGGGGCCACGGGGCCCATGAGGCCCACGGTCTGTGAGGCCGGCCTCGAGCATATGTGCCCCTCAGTCTCTACAGTGGGTTTTCTCCACTCATTTGTCAAATCTGAAGAATTGCAGAAAAGTTGGAAGCTGATCAGCTTTCCCGGCTGCCATGGAGACCTGGCAGTCCTCATTCTGGGCCAAAGAAAACAGGATCCCTCCCCCGCCCCCAGTCCAGCTGTCGGCACATCCATTGCTAATGCCCTCGCTGCTGCTGCAGCCAGCCTGTGAGAGGTTCGTAGCTCTGCTTTCTTGTGCTCAGCACAAAGTAACTCAGCAAAGTGGAATCTTAAAAAAGCAGTGTTTGTTATTTTTCCTGAGTTATCCATGACCAACATGAAAAAAACAAGAGAGAAGCTACAGGAAACGACACGGAAGAAATCAGACTAATTCTGCCATCCTGAGATAACCCTGCGGTGAATATGTTGGAGTACGTCCTCAGTATTTTCACAATGCATGTATTTTCTTTTCTGTGTAGGAGGGTGCGCACATCAGCCCTGGGCACCGTAGTGTTTGTGTTTTCTAGTAGGACAGCGAGAAAGGCAGCTCACGGTTGCTTTAATTTCACTGTCCTTGATTGCAGCCACGAATGGTCGTTTCCGTGTGCATACTGGTCATTTGCTTTTGTGGATGCCTGTGCGGTTTTTGTTTTTTTACCAGTTCTGTTGCAAAGCCTGTCTTCTCTGTATTGATCGGAAAAATTGCTCCTTACGCTAAGAACTCTTCGTCTTTGCCTTACGCCTCACATTGTTTTCCAGTCGAGTTCTTCTTGCTTATGGCTTCCGCTCTGCCTCTCCCAGACTGCAGGGCCGTCCTGCTCCCTCCGGGCTCTGCACTGGCCTCCCAGGCCTCTGTGCACACACCACCTCCCCACACGCTGTCCTGCCCTGTGCCCCCTTGGGGTTACGTTTCTCCAGCCGTTACAGGAATTTGAGGGACGTGCAGCGAGGTTTCCCCTGGGTGCCTCAGAAAGCCAGTGGCCTCCTGGTTGAGGACTTGGGCACTGCGAGGCAGGCAGTGGGACCCCTGCTCCTGGGCTGCTCCTGGGCTGCATCTGAGCTTGGAGGCCTGCTGCACCCCGCAGCTGGAGGAGACCCCAGATTTTGACAGCCGGTTGTCTTGCTTTTGATGTGGGGAACAAAGGCAAAAGGAAATGTAGATAAAATTAAATTTCCTTATAATCTGCAGCCCATTGACAAATACTTGAGACAGGCAGAGTAGAACATTCCTCCAGGAAGCTCCTGATCTTAAAATGCCTTGCTAGAGGGAAGAACAACCTTAGCTTGACAATAGCTAGGCCTCCGGGATCCTGGGAGTCTTCTGTAGCATATGGAAATCCTTTCGGAAACTTCCCTGTCTTTACATCCCCACACTCCATAGAATATAATCAGTTGCCCCTCACAGTCTTGGGGGAGCAGCAGCAGCCCTTTCTGCCCACGGGTCCTGTCCCTGCGCTTTAATAAAAACCACCTTTTTGCACTGAAGACGTCTCAAGAATTCTTTCTTGGCCGTCAGCTCCAAACCCCAACATTTCCACATCAGTGTTCACTGGTGATGTGCGTTCTTTTATGGCTGGTGCTTCCTAAGGCGTTTCAAGGGGAAGCGAAGACTGGCTGTGTGGGGATTATGAGCACATGCCGTTTTGGGTGAATTCCTCCCGCAGACCAAGTACTTGGCCCACTGCTTGAGCCTCTGCCCTGTTGTCTAGGAGTGCCTGGCAGCCAGCTCGCCTCTGGTTGGTTAGTCTTTTTGCTCAGCCTCCTGGCCGAACTGGGCTGTGTTGTTTGCCTGCCTACAGTCCCTTGGCCCCATGAGACAGGGTGTGGTGTGGCCCCCACACTGTGTGGTGCTGAGTCATTCTCGGTGGCATTTGGGGAGTGGGCGCCTGTGGTTTGGGTCCCCTCAGATGGAGGAAAGGAGGGAAGCGGTTGCCTGGTAGATGGAAAAGTGTCTTTGCTGGCGTCTGCACCAGATTACGTGTGGGGCCCTGAGATGTTGTCACACACAGAGCCCGGAAGCCAGTCCCAACTTGGGGTCTGGCAGTGGGGGGAGGCTGTGATCCTCAGCACCAGTCCAGGTTCTGATGCTCACCCCAAAACTGTCAGCGTCACTTAAACGTTCTCAGTTTTCATGCCTGGAAGCTACGCTCAGTGTACCTGAGGGAAGCTGTTGGGCCTGCATGCTGACCTGGGAGTCAGGTGGCATGTGAGCTGTGACTGCTGGGAGAATGGACTTGGAGTTATTAGTAGCCACGTGGGAGTGACCAGAGAAGGGCTCCATGCCATATGTGTAGGTGATGTTCCCAAGGTGACCTGTAGGCTCTCAGTGTTCACGATGAAATTTGAAGTAATACATATGTACGTACACATATAACTTCTATTAGTCTGGTTGACTGGTTGACATGAGAAATATGCCCTTCTGCTTCAACACATAAACGTGCTTGAAGAAACGTGACAACTGAATTCCATGACGTAACTAAAAGCAAGCAGCGTGTAGGAAATAAAGAAGCTCAAAGCCAGACTGGTGAGCGAAGCCGGAGCTGGTGGCCCCAAAGGCATCAAAACTGGGCATCCACTCTAAGGCCGCTGTTGTAACAACACGGCCATGCGAGGTGTATATGCGAGGTGTGCGCTCATGTGTGGAGAGTGGAACTGAGCTCCTGCCCCAAAGCCGGGAGTCGTGTGTCCTTCACACATGAATTAGGAAATCCTATTCGTTGGGCAGACATAGCAGGAAGCCAAGGTGGGTGAAGGAAGAGTCTGTACGCAGAATCAGAATCCCAACCTACAGTGTGTGTCAGAGCCAGACGCAGGTGTGCACCAACCCACGACACGGGACCCGCTGGTCAAGAAATTCACAGGGATAGTGAATCACGGAACACTACATCAAAAACTAAGGATGTACTGTATGGTGACTAACGTAACATAATAAAAATTATTATTAAAAAAAAAATTCACAGGGAGACTTGTTTGGACCAGTGGAATTCACAGACCCTCCAGCAAGGACAAATGAAAACCACCCCATGGGGTCTCCCAGGGAGAAGAGCTGTCCTGAAAAAGCAGTGTCCACAGGAGGAGAGACCTATCCTCAAAGTCAGCAGGTGAGGCAGGGGACAGAATTCACAGGCACAAAGCAGAGGACCCGGAAGAGTTTAAATGTGTTTAAGGTGTTTGGGGGAAAAAGGGAGAGTCCACATTCTGTCCTTTCTCCCTCCAGCCTGAGAACAAATGGAAAGAGTTGAAAGGAATCAAATTGAAATAGTAAAAGTAAAACTCTCATCATGGAGTTACGTGGTGGGCCCCAGATGTGCACAGTGACATGTCGCCGGGGAAATGGGGAGCAGAGGTCAGGGGGAGAGGAGGGAAGGTGGAGGAAGAGCAGTATTTGCAGATAAAATGGCTGAAACATTTGTGGCGTTGACAACAGCGTGACTGTCGAAGAGAGGCGCACGTCGTCCCAAACTCACGTGCGGTGCACTGAGTAAAGCAGCCGGGCAACAACGTGGGAACGAGTGAGCCATCGGAAAGGCGAGGCTGGCTGCCGGGGGCAGGAAGGGGCTCGCTGGGCCCCACCTCTGCGGGGCCGGCTGCGGGCTGCTGGGCCCGTGCTGTTGCCACGAGTCCCAGCAGATGGGAGGCATGAGGTTGGGGGTGCCTAAAGCTGAGGTGGGAGATGTGTTTCACGGGGAGGACACCGCGGATGACGGGAATGGTCTCCGGGAGTTTTCGTGTGTCTACGAGTTGTGAACGAGCAGTGTTCTTTTAGTGAACAACTTGGCTGGGAAAAAAGATGAAAAATAAGGAAAGTCTTGGTATCTTCCCTCCATGAGACTGCAGTGCAGCCTGGGAATGATCCGGGGACACGCTCTAGCGGGGCCGCCGGGCGGCGATGCTCGGGGAGGGCCGGGCACACAGACGGCTACACATCTGTGTTCTCACAGCCAGTGCACATGCCACCCGCTGTCCTTCTTGGCCACCGGCTTTCCCCACCTCTCTCCTCCTGCCAGCGCATGGTGATGGGGGCAGCAGAGCATCCCTCCCCGTGGAGGCTGGTGGCAGCTACCGCCCCGGGCCCTTGCCCTTCGTGGGTGGGGGTTGAGAGTTCTCTAGTCTGTCTCCCGGCAGGCCGTGCCCTGTGACTCGCTTTCTCTCCACTGGTCCTTCACTTAGCCCAGCTGTCCCTGGACGCCACAGCAGCAGCATGAGGGGGGGGCCTCTGCCTTCAGACGCCATAGCAGGGTACTCATCTGGGAGTGAGGGGCCCAGTTGGGATCCCCTCTCCCCGTGTAGGACTCTTCTCCACTTGTCACAGACACCCTGGATCTGACCACTTCCACCCAGGCCCAGCCCCATTAGCTTCACCGAGAAGGACCACACCTGTCCTCCTTCCTTCGTGGCCCTTGGAGCTCTCTCAAATGCACACTGCCTGCCTGAGGAGTGGCTTCTCAGTGCAAGCAGCTCACAGCCCAAACCTTGTGGTGGCCTCCAGCCCTCCAGCTCCCTGTTTTCATGCCTTTCAGCCTCTCCTCCATCCTCTGGCCACATGTCCCCAAGGACAGACAGCGTCTCTGCTTGTGCATCACCCTCGCCCCCGGCACACAGGAACGCGGCAGGCACTCACATGTTTCTTGAGTGGCTCATTTCTGGGGCTTTCGTTCTGGCTGGGGTCTGGATTGTCCACGACGCCCAAGTACACGTTGGGGAACAACGCACTTGCCTATCTTTGCTGAGAGAGATTCTGGTAATGTCCCTCGGGGGCTGGGGCACCTGCGTGTGTGCGTGTCAGCAGCCTGCTGTGTGCGCTATTATGCACCACGCCGGGGCTTGTGGGCCTCTGCTCTGTGGCCTGGGGTGGCCGTGCTGACCAGTGTCTCAAAACACTGAACAACAAGAAGACAGTTCGTTTCAAATAGGTGCACGTAGTGTGTGCCCTGGAAATGCTTCTTTACTGGATAAATAGCATCAAAACAGTGAACAGGGAAAGTTGACAGAGGAAGCCCCCCCATCCCCAGTTCCACCCCTCTGACATCCAGTGTGTTCCTTTTTTTTTTTTTTTTTAAAGATTTTATTTATTTGACAGAGAGAGACACAGTGAGAGAGAGAACACAAGCAGGGGGAGTGGGAAAGGGAGAAGCAGGCCTCCCGCTGAGCAGGGAGCCTGATGTGGGGCTCGATCCCAGCACCCTGGGATCATGACCTGAGCCGAAGGCAGACGCTTAACGACTGACCCACCCAGGCGCCCCCAGTGTGTTCCTTTTTTTTAAGATTTATTTATTTATTTGAGAGAGAGGGCGCGCGCACGCGTGCACGGCGGGGCAGAGGGAGAGGAAGAGAGAACCTCAAGCTGACTCCACGCTGAGCGCAGAACCCAACTCGGGGCTTAGTCCCACGACCCTGAGATTACGACCTGAGCTGAAACCGAGAGTCAGGCGCTCCCTGGCTGCGCCGCCCAGGCGCCCCTAGCCTGCTCCATTTGTAAGCGTCCCTTCCATTCCTAAGATACCGATCTGAGGATGTGTGTCTCCCACACTTGGGCTCGTCATGCACGCTTGATGTATACGGGGCCGTTTCTCATACCATTCTTAACTTATTTTTTGAAAATAAAGCCCCCCACCCCACCCTCTATAAAAATAAAGCATACCCATGGTGAAAAATTAGGAAAACGTGGAGAAGTTGAGAGAGAAACGTTTGGTACGTTAGCGTGTTTTTAAGTATTTTTAAAGACGTGGTTGGCTTTCAGGCGGGCGCGCGTCACTCCATCACACAGTTTGTGAAGTCAGGATCACAGTCTCGCCCTCAAGTGGCCCTTTTGCCATTTTGGAGACCGAACCACACTCACTCCACCCAGCCGCCTGGCGTTGGACGGCCACGTCCTGCTTTCCTCGAGGCCCAGTGTTGTCACTCCCTTGTCCCAGACAGCCCTGCAGGCCTGAGGAGGGGACTGTCCCCTCTTTGCCTAGGAAAGCAGAGCCAGCCAGCAGCCTCGTCTCTTGAATGAATCTCTGCTTAAGTGGCTTGTTTTTTGTCTTTGAGGTTTTCTGTTGTTTTTTTCTCTTGGCTTTAGATGGGGGATGTCCTGGTGTACGTTGGGGGTTTTAAAGCTTATGGGGGATTCTGCCTCAGAGATGCCAGGAGCCGACTCATGACATGTGCCTGCTCCTTTCCGGCTGGCTTTGCCTGCGACTGCCAGGCTGTCCCCTTTGTCAGAGCCGGGGTTGCACGTGTTCATGAAGCAACATGCAGAAGTGGGGTGTTTCCTGCCTTGCCCCTTCTTCTGCTGAAATTATCTCCACTTCCTGGCCGTTCAAAGGAAGCCAGTAAATCTATTGTTTCCAGTTGAGTGGATGCTACATTTACTTAAGGACGCTTATTTCATTATAGCATTCACTAACGTTCATGAGGAGTATTAGTCACTGGCTAAGCAGACAGTGGACGCAAGGCAGTCCTCCAGTTTTGGGTCTAAAATACCAGAATGGGCAGATTAGGCTGAATATTTGTTCAATCTTTTCAAAATTATTTTTGTAGTGGTATGAAAAGATTTCCCAGGATGAAGTATTCACAGCTGGGAAAACAGTTGTTGCTTTGAAGATGGTTTTCCCAGGCACAGAGCTCACGTCTCCTGCTGTTAGGCGCATAAACAGTGTCTAGTTTAAACTTGCCATTCTTCGGTAAGTTTTCATGGCATAGGATGGCCTTTTTCCGGCTGAGCTGCATGGTCCTCTCTCAGGAATATACTTTCATGAACCTGGAGGAAACCATACTGCTGTTTGCCGAGATACGTGAGGGAATGCCGTGCAAAGGCGTGGATATCCGGCTTCCCAGGTATTAATTAGCCCTTAGTTCGTGCTGATAGGTAGTATCTTTTAAGGCTAAGAACCACAGTGGGGGCTGGGGACCCGGCTCACAGTGACCATCAGGTTGGTCTGGATGAGGCTGTCCCTACCGCCTCGAAACCTCCATTGGTCCCAGAGCCCTGCACGTTCTCCAGAACTGAGCAGGGCTGCCACCTGAAGCCAGGCATGTCTGCCCCAGCGGGCCGGCTGGTACCAGATGTGGTTCCGGGGCACGACGGAGGTGTGGGACTGCAGGACATCAGCAGGCTGGAATGAATGTCCAGGTGCCGCCATTGGGAAAACCGCAGATGGAGCACGGGGCTCGGTGTGCAGGATGGGCTCGGCAACTGTTTTGGGAAGGAACTAAAAGTAATCTAAGCACGAGGTTTAACACGTTTCAGGGTATAGGCCAACCCCTTTAACGTGGAGGTCCCAAGATTCAGTACCTTAAACAGGCTACGCGTTTACTCCACAGCCCCGGGGTGAGTGGTCCGGGCCTGGGTTGTCTGGAGACCCGCGCCCTCTTCATCTTACTGCTCTGCCTCCCCCTGGGGTGCTGTCCCTGCTGTGTGGTCAGTGGCAGCTCAGTGTGTGCTAGTGTTTTAGTTCCGGGGCAGGGGACAGACGTGGTGAGGGCCAGTGGCTTCGTCTTCACGGAGATGACCAGGAAGCCTCAGGTGTGCCCTCTGCTCACACCCTGCTGACCCCGCCTTAGTCATCGGCTCCTACCTGGCTGCGGGTGAGGCATTGACTGTCTTCTCCGGCAGGGCAGCCAGGAGCCTGGTCAGAACCTGGGGGCTCTGTTCCTGAAAGCAGGAAGGGGAGAATGGGCACCGGGGGAGTCTGCCATGGGTGCGATCACCTCATTGTCGAGTGCAGAGAGGAGGGCTGTGGGCCGCGCACAGTGTTATGGGGTTGCTAGGTAGACCTGGGTTTCAGCAGGGCAGCGGGATGGGGTGTGACCTGGGGCCCCAGGCTTCTCTCTGGTGACTGTCCAATGGAGATCACGCGGGGGTGGTGGACAGGGCAGCCATGAGAGTCCCGGAGGTGGTGGCTTGAAGGGTGACATGGTGCGTGCTGCCAGCGAGCACCGAAGGAGTGGTGGCTGCTCCTTGCTTGTCGAAACAGGTGGTACGTCAGAACAGACGTCCTCGGGGGGGAGGGGTTACTGTGTGTGTGGGCGGCACAGGCACGATTTGAGTGAATCTCTGTATTTACTGAGCGCACTTCTATGCACTAGTGTTCTGTTGACGTTGTTACTATAAAGGCCGGTAGATTCTTAGTAGAGTCTGGCTGTGGGATCAGGACCCCATAGATGCCTCCTGGTCCCCCCACCTCCTGACCCGAGGCAGGGTGACCCCTCTGCTCCAGCATCATGTCTGAGAAGTCGGGGTGACCGTACACCCGGCTCAAGGGGGCAGTAAGAGTACCGGAGGCCGCGCACGGCAGACGCACGGCAGGGTGCTGGGCTGTGTGAGCACTCAGTACCTGTCGCTGCGACTTGTTCTTGTAATCGAGTGATACATGAAAGTGGGGTCTGGATTTCTTACGTCTTGGATTTCATAGCAGGAGGTCAGGCTCGTGAGCAGTCTCATCAGCAAATGTCTGACGGTACGGCTGCGCTTGGGGAATTGAAACCTAAGGGATGACTTCTGCAACTGTGATGACAGCCTTCCCAGCCGTGGGGACGCCACGGTGACCACGTTTGTGTGTGGACATGTCGTAATGAGCACTGGCAGCACCTGACGCCTGGATCTCTGTCCTTGCACGTGTGGGGGGGAGACGGTGGTGCCTCACAGAGCGGCTTCTGCTTCTGGCTGACGGTCCCTCGTGAAGGATACTCGGTTGTGTGGCCCCTCCATGACGGTAAATTATGTTGAAGGAGGTTAGCGGAACGCCGTTCCTGAGGACCAGCCATGGGGGTTTCACATGTTTTATGTTGGGCGCCCGCCTCTCCCAGGGGCATGTGGTATCTGCCACCCTTTTCAGGATGGCGGGGCCTCTTGCCTTGCCAGACTGAGTGGGTGGTGTGCTCCCAGAGGGCAGGCTTGGGGGACCCCCGGTCACCAAGACGTGGGTGATGCACAGGGGAGGTGCACATCTCTCATGTGGACGAGCATGAGCGTGAGTGTGCGTGCACATACATGTGAGTGTGCACACGTCCCCGTGTGCATGCGTGTGTGTGTGAGGCTCTGCTCTCACAGAGCACTGTGTAGCCGCATTCACGCGTGAGTCTGTGTCCTGCCCGGTCCTGGCTGAGCAGTGTGCCTGGCCTAAGAGCCTGGGGCTGCCCCTTGCTGTGCCAGGGCCTGATGGCGGTCAGTGTTCTCGAAGCTTCAGCTCATCCCCGGGCCAGGCGGAGAAGCAGGTGTTGCCGGACAGCTGGGCCGGGATGCCGGTGCTGGACACACGGGCCGCCTGGCGCCCTCGCCCTCACCCTCGCCCTGCTCTCTCTGGTGGCAGAGTTGCTGCCCGCATGTCTGAAGGGGAATCATAAATTTGTAACTTGGGGTGGAGGGTGGAGATGTTCCCGTGCATGTAAACTGAGTTTCCCTGTAGTATGTATTTTGCAGGGAAGACATTCAAACCTGTGGTATTTTCTGTCTTTCCTGCTGCCCCCGCGTCCTCTTAAAACAAACACCCTCAACTCCCACACTGGCAGCTTCTGCAAGTCAAGCCTCTAAAAATTAGAACTGTCCTGGGTTCACACAACCTTATGGAACTTTGGTTTTAAAAAGAAAACAGAACTTTCTTCAAGAAAAACAAACAAGGGGGGGTTGTACTTTGAGAACGCAGACCTGGAGTTCTCATGTCCGAACAGGGTATTCGCGTGAGTAATCAGCGGCCTGTTATCGAACCAGGAGCCACACAGCTCTGCAGAGTTCAGGGATAGAACGGACTCAGGGGACTGGCCCTGGAGCCGGTCTGCTGGCAGCCAGCTAGGGAGAAGGGTTCACTTGTCTCCAGCAGGCAGGCCCTTCCCTCAGGATCAGCTGTTTGTAGAAAATGCAGTCTTGGGGCACCTGGTGGCTTCGTCGGTTAAGCATCCAACTCTTGAGTTCAGATCATTCAGGGTCGTGAGATCGATCCCCCCTCAGGCTCTACACTGGGAGTGGAGCCAGCTTCGGATCCTCTCCCCCCCCGCCCCCCTCTAAAAATAAAATAAAAAATAAATAGGAAATACATTCATTACTAGTGGACTAAACTGTACTTAAGAGTTTTTAAGGCAGGGGTGCCTGGTTGGCTCAGATGATTAAGTCTACCTCTGGCTCAGGTCATGATCTCAGGGTCCTGGGATTGAGCCCCACGTCGGGCTCCCTGCTCAGCAGGAAGTCTGCTTCTCCCTCTCCCTCTGCTCCTCCCCCCTGCTTGTGCTCTCTTTTCTCTCTCAAATGAATAAATAAAATCTTCTTTTTAAAAAGGTTTGCAAGGCAAAATTGTACATCTCTGAAGCTTAAGGAAAGCAAGAAGCCAGAAATGTTTCTAAGTGTTTGTAGGGGAATGAACTAATGTAAGCTTGATGAGGTGGCTGGGTGCAGAGAGGTTTGGTCCTTGAGGGTCACTGGGATTGCCGGGGGTCGGAGCAGAGCCGGGTGACCCCAAGGAGGGAGCCAGGAAATGCAGGGAGGCAGTAACTTCAGGGCGGGGAGGGAGTTAGGTGGTGTAGACAAAGGTGGTGTGTTTCTGTCTCCTTTCCCAGCTCTCCCCAGCCTGTCCTTCTTCCCTGTCTGACCCCCTGCATACGTAGACCTTTTCTTTCTTCTTTAGTTTGCCCTTTTAGGGGAGACTGCTTCTCTCTAGGTGGTGCTTTGAGGCATGGAGGAGCTGCTGCTCCTTTTCTTTATTGATGTTTCTAGTTCTGTGTCTCGTGTTATCAACGTCCTGTCTGATCATAGCCTTTACCCAACGCAACCTTTAAGAACAGGTGCGTGGGGGGCGCCTGGGTGGCACAGCGGTTAAGCGTCTGCCTTCGGCTCAGGGCGTGATCCTGGCGTTATGGGATCGAGCCCCACATCAGGCTCTTCTGCTATGAGCCTGCTTCTTCCTCTCCCACTCCCCCTGCTTGTGTTCCCTCTCTCGCTGGCTGTCTCTATCTCTGTCAAATAAATAAATAAAATCTTTAAAAAAAAAAAAAAAAAAGAACAGGTGCGTGGAGTGTGGGGTGGGGTTTACAATGCTCCTTTGCTTTCACTGAAGAAGTAAGGCCATTTTAATCTGGGGAATGGTAGTGACTATTAGTGCTGAATTCTTGTTTGAGCCCCTGGTTTTAAGCCGAGCAGCTGCGGATCTCATTTATGGCTGCAGATAGCCGGACTCTGTGGGAGGCTCCAGAACATTCCATCCCCCACACGGAGACTCTGTCCCCGTGACGCATGGATCCCCAGCCGCTCCCCCGCCCCAGCCCCGCGGTCTACCCTCTGTGAGTCTGACGACTCCGGGACCTCGTGTGAGTGGGGTCCCTGTGCGTGTCCTTTCATCTTTGTGTTTGTCTCTTGATGCCGGCTGCCTCCCCCCCCCCATTCTGTCCATCAGTGAGTCCCCATGACGTCGGCATATACTGGAGCCCAGCCACATCCTGGCCTCGGCCCTCACCCTTCCCAGCCATCCTCACCACCTCCCTCGAGGCAACTCGGAGCGCTGCTGTCGGTCCCTAATTTCCAATGGAGGTCCCACTTGGGTTCAGACCTGGGGGTCCCGCTCCCCTCTGCTGTCGTCCACACTGAGTAGGTGTTTGGCATCCAGTTGAGGAAACTCTCCTCTATCCTCGTTTTCGCAAGTTTTTGTCTTGAACGTATGTTGAATTTTGTCAAGTGCCTTTTCTGCCTCAGTTGTTGGGATCAGCATATGTTGCTGGTGGGTACTTGAACGTTGAACCAGCCTTGTGTCCCTGGGACGAGCGCTCTGTGGTCCTGGTAGATGGTGACATTTACGTGGTGCTGAGTTCCGTTGCCAGGACTTGATGGGCTCTTGCATCTAGATCCGTGCGGAACACTGATCTGCAGGGTTTTCTGTGCTGTCTTGGTCTGATTTTGAATCAGAGTATTTAGTGTCGGTTCTTCTTGTAGTGTTTGCTTAACGTCAGCAGTGAAACCCTCTGGGCCTGGAGCTTTCTTTTTCAGGGGCTTTTACATCATGGATTGAGTTTCCTCAGTCGTTCCAGTGCTCCTGAAATGATCTGTTTCATAGGACTTGTAGATTGTGGAAGTTTGTGCTTTTGGAGTATTCACTCTACTTCCTGTTTCTTTTTATAGTTTTATGTTCCCTGCAGATATTTTCAAGTTTGACGTTTGTTTCTTCAAGTGCGATAAGCAGTTGTTTTAGGCATCGCACTTGGTCTTCCAGCGTGGAGCCCATCTGCCCCTGTCTCTGCACCCGTGCGTCGGCCGCTGCTCTCACTGCATCCCCGGCCGTCTTCCTGCACCTCCTGGTCACCACGCTTCAGAAATTTTTCCCGGGCATATCCGCCACCTGGGATGGCCGCATCCTCCCGGAAGCCTGTGTTGGCTCCCGCGGCATGCATGGGGTGCGGCAGACCAGCACCACCTCCACGCCTGCCCCACACTGGCTCCCCGGCCCCGCCGCGGCGGCCGTTTCCTCCGTCCTGCTGTCACAGGGCAGTCCGAGGGAATCTGTTCTCCAGGCTGCCATAAATTCGGTGCACACACGTGTGTGTGTGCTCGTGTGCACTCGGGGTGGGGGGGCAGAAGTGATACATGGGCTCGGGCCATCAGGGTGTCAGGTGGCAGTTCTGGTGCATCCTTTTGCAGCCTCGGCTCACTGCGGGCTGTGTGGGGTGACCTGTGCCCTCAGGACACTGCAACTCCCCTCCCCTAGTTCCTGCTTTCTTCTAGAAACTGGGCTGGGAGTCCCCCTCGTGCCTTCAGATTTCCCGTGTTTTTAAGGTGTAGAAATGACGTACATTGCCTGATCTAATGCGTCCACTGTTGTCAGGGGCAGGTTGAAGGGGCCACCTCGTGGATCTGGGTGTTGCCCTGGGACCCAGTCTTCGAGCCAAGGGGCAGAGTGCAGTCCCTCTGGGGCAGTTCTGTGCAGTGACTTCATGGGCTAAAGCCTTCTGCCTGTTCACTCCTCAGAGGAACCAGGACTCTGCAGGGGCCTGCTCTGATTTTCTTCATTTGGGGCGAGTTATACTTTTGACTCCACGAAAGGAAAAGCTGTGTTATTTCCTGAAGACCGAGTGTCCTGGGCAGGGCTGTGTCTCCGACAAGAGATGTGCACCTCCTTTCCTGCTGGCTGCAGGAGTTCGCTGTGACCCTCTTGGAAGAGTCTGGTCTCCTGGTGGTGGGGGAGCGGGTGCTGAGAACTCACCTGTGCTCCAGGTGACCGCTCAGAACCACACTGAGGTGTGAGAGCCACTGCTGGGGTCTTCCTCCTCTGCGTAGCAAGCGGTTCCCGCAGAGCCCTGTTCTCAGTGCTGTGGGGTCTCGTACAGCCCCTTCCTCCAGGAGCTCAGGTCCCAGGAGAAGTGGGGCTGGGAGGCAGAAGCGGGGCAAGCACGTTAGGAGCTGTCCAGGCAGGGGCAGGAGGAGGAAAGAAGGCGCAGGAACTTGTAAGGAACTTCCTGTCAGTAGATGTCCGCGTTTAGCAGAACCAGCCCCACCGGGAGAGACGGGGGATGTGGCCTTTTCTAATACTAACTGGCATCTTCCCAGGACTCTCTACAGCTGATTTCTTGTGATAAGTTTTAGATTGATTCCACCCTGGGATAAAGGCCTAGAATTACAGTCAGGTTTCATGCACTTTTGTTTTGTGTTCCTTTGGCTTTTAAAACCCTTGTTCCCAGGCGAGAACCTCCACCCACCGGACAATGGCAAAAACCAGATTAACTCACACTGCCAGCGCTTTTCTGCTGACGCAGAACTGGGTGTGGAGGTGAAAGTGCACATGCTTGCTGGCCAGTGTGGTGAGCACACAGGCTCAGGGACCATTCATCGGGGAGGGCGGGAGCCTTGGACAGGGCTGCGCCAGGCCTTGTGTTCCTGGAAGCCGGTACTGTGTCTGTCTCTGCCTGGGTGGGTCCTCCTGCAGCGCTCCCGCTGTCTTGGACAGGGCCACTCCACTTATCTGGGACTCTTCTATCTTTGGCAAGGGCTTGCTGACCGAAGGTGGCTGCACCGTCCTGTAGGTTTCCTGTGGATGGATGGGGACGTGGGTAGGGCGCTGGGAAGGAAGGAGGGTGGGAGGGAGAGGCTTGGACCTGGGTGGGCATTTTACCCATGACACCGCCCTCCTCCCTCCTTCCCTTCCAGTTTCTGGTGATTGCTGGGCTGGCTGACCGCCTACCTGCCAGAAGCTGGGAAGGTGAAGTGCTCACTGATCTGGTCCGCAGCCGGGCCTCGGCCTCAGTGGCTCTGGCAAGGTGCTCCGTGGATGAGTCGGGTGAAGAGGTGCAGGCCTCTCTTCCCTGGCTCAGGTGATGAGCTCAAGTGCAGAGATGGACCCGGTGCTCAGACACCTCACCTGACCTGAAAGGAGAGGGGGAACGTGACGGGCATCCTGCACCGCGAGCCTCCGCGTGCCTAGGAGGGGCTCTGTCCCAAACAGAGCGTGTATAGTGCAGGTGTGTGTAAGAATAGGTCTGGTGAGGAAGCCTTTGTTTGCTAGGGTTCTGAGCAGCTGGCCCTGTGAAGGTGCCCCAGCACGGTATGCAGCAGAGGGATGGCCATTGACCTGCTTCCTTTCTGAGCTGGGGGCTGGAGAGTCAGCCTGGAGACTGGCGCCCCCGGGCTGCTCGCCCTGCCTGAACGGCCTGGCCACTCCCTTCAGCTCTTAGTAAATTCAGCTTTACTTTTTTTTTTAAAGACTATTTATTTATTTATTTGAGAGAGAGGCCGTAGGGGTGGGGTGGGGGGAGCATGAGCAGGGGCAGAGGCAGAGGGAGAAGCAAACTCCCGACTGAGCAGGGAGCCCAAGATGGGGCTCGATCCCAGGACCCTGAGATCATGACCTGAGCCAAAGGCAGATGCTTAACCGATCAGCTGACGCCCCTTCAGCTTTACTGCTTTCTCAAGTTCTGTTGGTCTATTTTTAATTTGCCAGCATATCAGAAGACACCCCAAATACTGAGTTTCCCACTGTGGAAAAGAAAGTAAAGCCTGAAATACGAGGCCGTGTGCAAGGAGAGAAGGCGTTGGTTAGAAGAAGGCAGCTTCTGGACAACATGGACGGCACTGGAGGAGATAATGCTAAGTGAAATAAGTCAAGCAGAGAAAGACAACTATCATATGATTTCTCTCATCTATGGAACATAAGAACTAGGATGATCAGTAGGGGAAGAAAGGGATAAAGAAAGGGGGGGTAATCAGAAGGGGGAATGAAACATGAGAGACTATGGACTATGAGAAACAAACTGAGGACTTCAGAGGGGAGGGGGGTGGGGGAATGGGATAGACCGGTGATGGGTAGTAAGGAGGGCACGTATTGCATGGTGCACTGGGTGTTATACACAACTAATGAATCATCGAGCCTTACATCGGAAACCGGGGATGTACTGTATGGTGACTAACATAATATAATAAAAAATCATTTAAAAAAAAAAAAGATCCTGGCTAATAGAATCCAACAGCACATTAAAAGG